>NC_047028.1:0-300000 GCF_902652985.1 Pecten maximus | reverse complement strand
CAGGCACTGAGAAATCGGCAACGGCAACAACAGGCACTGAGAAATTGGCAACGGTAACAACAGACACTGATATGTTAGTAACGGCAAAAACAGACACTGACATGTTACCAGCGGCAACAAAGGAAACTAAGAAATTGGCAACAGCAGCGACAGACACCGAGATGTTACTTACGGCAACAACAGACACATTGGCAACAGTAACAAACACATATATACAAGCATTGGCAGCAACACACACAAAAACGTTAGTTACGGCATCAGGAAACATAGAAATATTTTCAACACAACAAAAAAATTATGTAATGTCAGAAACACTGGCGAAGGATACGACACTCACATCAACAACTACGGATACATCTGTCACACCGTCAACTACAGATACATCGGTCACACCAACAACTACAGATACATCTGTTATACCAACAACTACAGATACATCTGTTATACCAACAACTACATATACATCTGTCACACCAACAACTACAGATACATCTGTAACACCAAAAACTACAGATACATCTGTAACACCAACAACTACAGATACATCTGTTATACCAACAACTACAGATACATCTGTCATACCGACAACTAGAAATACATCTGTCACACCAACAACTACAGATACATATGTCACGCCAACAACTACAAATACATATGTAACAACAACAACAACAGATACATCTGTCACACAGACAACTACGGATACATCGGTCACACCAACAACTACACATACATCTGTCACGTCAACAACTACAAATACATCTGTCACACCAACAAATACAGATACATCTGTCACGTCAACAACTACATCTGTCGCACCAACAACTGAAGACACATCTGTCACACCGTCAACTACAGATACATCTGTTATACTAACAACCACAGATACATCTGTCACGCCAACAACTACAGATACATCTGTCACACCAACAACTACGGATAAATCTGTCACACCAACAACTACAGATACATCTGTCATACCAACAACTACCGATACATCTGTCCTACCAACAACTACAGATACATCTGTCACGCCAACAACTACAGATACATCAGTCATACCAACAACTACAGATAGATATGTCATACCAACAACTACAGATACATCTGTCACACCAACAACTACAGATACATCTGAAAACACCAACAACTACAGATATATCTGTAACACCAAAAACTACAAATACATCTGTCACGCCAACAACTACAAATACATCTGAAACACCAAAAACTAAAGATACATCTGTAACACCAACAACTACAGATACATCTGTCACGCCAACAACTACAGATACATCTGAAACACCAACAACTAAAGATAGATATGTCATACCAACAACTACAGATACATCTGTCACACCAACAACTACAGATACATCTGAAACACCAACAACTACAGATACATCTGTTATGCCAACAACTACAAATACATCTGAAAAACCAACAACTAAAGATATATCTGTAACACCAAAAACTACAAATACATCTGTCACACCAACAACTACAAATACATCTGAAACACCAACAACTAAAGATACATCTGTAACAACAACTACAGATACATCTGCCACGCCAACAACTACAGATACATCTGTCACACCAACAACTACAGATACATCTGTCATACCAACAACTACAGATACATCTGTAACACCAACAACTACAGATACATCTGTCACACCGTCAACTACAGATACATCTGTCACATCAACAACTACAGATACATCTGTCACACCAACAACTACATATACATCGGCCACACCGTCAACTACATATACATATGTCATACCAACAACTACAGATACATCTGTCACATCAACAACTACAGATACATCTGTCACGCCAGCAACTACAGATACATCTGTCATACCAACAACTACTATCATCGGCCCCCCCCAACTAAAATACATCGTAACACCAAAAACTACGAAACTGTAACCAACAACTACAATACAATGTCATACCAACAACTAAAGATACATCTGTAACACCAAAAAAATCGAATCTGCACCCAACAACTCAGTAATGTAACCAACAATAAAAATACTCTGTAACCAAAACTACAAACATTTGCACACAAACAACTAAATACATGCCCCCCGCAACAACTTAATACAAAAGAACAAAACCCCAAAACAAAAAACCCAGAACATTTCCCCAACACAATAACACGGTCACCCAAAAAATACGATACATCGACCCAAACCACAACTTTCAAAAAAAAAACCCTTAAAACCCCACCCCAACAATAAGAACATCTGTCCCGCCACAATACATCGTACACCAACAATAAAATACATCCCCCCACACCGTAAATAAAATTAAAGATACCAACAACTACAGATACATCTGTCACACCAACAACTACAGATACATCTGTCACGCCAGCAACTACAGATACATATGTCATACCAACAACTACATATACATCTGTCACACCAACAACTACATATACATCTGTAACACCAACAACTACAGATACATCTGTTATACCAACAACTACAGATACATATGTCATACCGACAACTATAGATACATCTGTAACACCAACAACTACAGATACATCTGTAACACCAACAACTACAGATACATCTGTAACACCAACAACTACAGATACATCTGTCATACCGACAACTACAAATACATCTGTCACACCAACAACTACAGATACATATGTCACGCCAACAACTATAAATACATATGTAACAACAACAACAACAGATACATCTGTCACAACGACAACTACGGATACATCGGTCACACCAACAACTACAGATACATCTGCCACGCCAACAACTACAAATACATCTGTCACACCAACAAATACAGATACATCTGTCACGCCAACAACTACATCTGTCGCACCAACAACTGAAGATACATCTGTCACACCGTCAACTACAGATACATCTGTTATACCAACAACCACAGATACATCTGAAACACCAACCACTATACATATGTATCCCCCACAACTCAATACATTGAATCAACAACTACAGATACACTGTCACACCGTCCCAACTACAGTACATCTGTCACCCCAAACAACTACAAACCCGGCCACCCCGTCAACTACTTTAAAAATGTCTCCAACAACTACAGATAACGTAACACCAACAACACAATCATCGTACCCAAAAACCAAAAAACTTAAAACCAAAATAAAATTTCTGTAACACCAAAACTACAAATAAATCTGTCCCCAAACAACTACAATACATCGAAAACACCAAAAACAAAAAGATACATCGTCACCAAAACAAACTCCCCAAAATACATCGGTCACCAAAAACTAAGATAAATCTGTCAAAACCAACCAAAACGAAAACTCTGTAAACCGCAACTACAATAATCTGAAAAACAAAAAAAACTTTACACTGTCACACCCAACTCAATTACACCCCTTTTAAATTTTTCAAACCAAAACGATACATTGTCAAAACACAACTACAGATACATTGTACCCCCCAAACTACAGATACTCTGTACACCAACAACTCAATAACACGCCCACCTAAATTTAACCCCCAAAAAACTACAATACATCTGTAACCCCAAACAACTAAAGATCTCGAAAACCAAGCCCCCAAAACACCCCCCCCCCCCACACCCCCCCTCCTTTCCCAAAAACCCAAATAAATACATGTAACCCAACAAAACAGAACATCGGTCACACCAAAAACTACGAACTCTGTCACCCAAACATACAGTTACTCTGATACCAAAAACTACATTCGCCAACCAAAACTAAGAAAAATTTGTCCGTCAATAAGATCATTGGAACAACAACACAAAACATCTGTAACACCCAAAAACAATACATCTGTCCCCAAAAACAAAATCCCCCCAACCCCAAAACTACAGTACATCTTTTTAACCAAAATACAAAAATTTTCCACCAAAAAAAACAGATAAAATTTGTACCCAACAACTAAATACCTTGTAACAACAAACAACAGATACACGGTAAACCCAAACAACACGAACATTGAAAAAACAAAAAACCCCTAAAAATAACCCCACCAAAAACCCAAGAACATCTGTCACACCCAACTACGAACTCTGAACCCAAAAAAGTACACTTTTTAAACCAAAAACACAAAACACGCCCCAAAAACTAAAGATCATCGTACACCAAAAAAACAAAATAAATCTGTCACCCACAACTACAATCATTGAACCAAAAAAAAGATACACTGTCACCAAAACACAGATACATCTGTCACGCCACAACTAAAATTTTGAAAACCAACAAAAAAAGAAAAGGCAAAAAAAATCGATAATCGGTCCACCCCAACTACAGAACATCTGCACCAAACTACAGAAATCTTTTTCCCAACAACTACAAATACATCTAAAAACCCAACAAAAAGATACTTTTAAACCCCAAAACAAAAACATCTGTCACCCAAAAATAAAATACATTGACCCCAACAACTAAAATACATTGAACACCAAAACACAGAACATCGGTACACCAAAACAACTAAAGATACATCTGTCCCCCAACAATACAGATACATCTTCCCCCGCCAACTAAAATCTGTCCACAACAACAAGATAATCTGTCCCCAACAACTACAGATACACTGTAACCCAAAAACACAGACACTTTTTAAAACCCAAACAACTACAAATAATCTGTAACCAACAACTCGGATACTTGTCACCCAAAAACTAAAATAAATGAAAACAAAACAACAAAGATACATGGTCAACCAACCTCGAACATTGCCCCCAACAAAAAAAAATTCCAGAAAATACATCTGTCCCCAACAACGAAGATACATCGAAAACCCAAAAACTAAGATACATTTTTTAATACAACACCACAATACATCGTAACCCCAACAACAAAAATAAAATTGAAAAAACCCCAAAAAACTTAAAATCTTTCCCCCAAAAACTACAATACTTTTTAAACCAAAAACTAGATACATTGCCACCAAACTACAAACATCTGTCACGCCAAAAAACTACAATAATCTGAAACACCAAAAAAAAAAACATATGTAAACCAAACAACTACAGATACATCTGTCCCCAAAACTAAATTTTGAAACCCAAAAAACTAAGAAATCTTTTTACCAAAAACTACAAAACATCAAACACCCAAAAAAGATAATCGTAACCCAAAAAATACAAAACATCTGTCACCAACAACTACAAAACGAAACACCCAACTAAAAAAATATTTTAAAACCCAACAAACAGATCACGTCCCCCAATTTTTCAAAAAATAAAAACATCTGTCCCCCCCAAAAACTCAGATACACTTCAAAAACCACAACTACAAACCTCTGTCACTAAAAACTACAAACATCGTCACAAAAAAACAAAAACTTTCATCCCAAACCCCCAACTACATTAATTGTAAACCCAACAACTACAGATACATCTGTCACACAAAAACTAAGATACATCGTCACCCCAACTAAGTACATTGAAAAAACACAACACCCACTAAAATAAAAAAATGGCCCAACCCAACACAAAACATCTGTCAACCAACAACTCAATAATCTGTCATCAAAATCAGATAATCTTTTTCACCCAACTCAGTCCCTTGCCACCCCAACAACACAGATACATTAAACCCAAAAAAAATACTCGGAAACCCCAAAAACTACTAACTCTGACACCAAAATCCAATAATCGTCTAAAAAAACCTACAGAACCCCCCAAATCTGTCTGACCAACAACTACAGATCTTTGAAAACCACAAAAACTCCAAACATCGGCCACCCAACACAAACATTGTCACCAAAACTACAATCATTTATACAAAAAACTACGATCATTGTAACACCAACAACTACAAACATCGTCACCAACAACTACAGATACACTGTCACACCAACAACTACAGATACTTTGTCACACCAAAAAATAAAATACACGCATCCAACACCAAAACAACCCAAACTACAGAACTTGTCTACCAAAAACTACGATACATTGTCAACAACAACTACGATAATCTGCCCACAACAACTACAAAAAAATCGGTCACAAAAACAAACGAAAAAAAAAACAAATTGTCAAAAAAAAAAAAACCCCAAAAAAAACATTTCCCCCAAACAATTTCAAAACTCTGCCACCAACAACTACAGATACTTGTTCTACCAAAAACTACGTACATCTTCACCCAACAATAAGATAACTGAAACCCCCAACAACAAAGATAATCTGTCATACAAAACAACACATATAAATTGATCCCAACAATAAGAAAATCTGTCACACCAAACAACTACAGAACATGGCACACCAACAACTACGATACATCTGTCACCCCAAAAACTACAGATACATCTAAAAACGCCAACAACTAAAAAACTTTGTATCCCAACAACTACAGATAATCGCTCACCAAAAACTACAGTACATCTGTATACCAAAAACTACAGTAAATCTGTAACCCAACAACTACAGATAACGTCACACCGTCAATACAGAACATCTGTCACACCAAAAAAATACAGTAATCGCCCACACCAACAACTAAACATACATTTAACCCAAACAATCAGATACTCTGCATACCAACAACTACTTTTAACTTTCCATCAACAATACAGTAAATCTGTCAAAACCGTCAATACAGAAAATTTGTCACTCAACAAACTACAGTACAGGGTTCCCCCCAACAACAAAATTACATCGGCCCACCGTCAACTACAATTAATATGTCCCCAACAATAAAAACATCTATCCCCCAACACTACAGATCATCTGTACACCAAACTAAAAATCGTCACGAACAACAACTCGATACTCCTCACACCAAAAAATTGAAGATAATTTGCCACCAAAACTACAGATAATTGTCACTCAAACTACGGATAAATCGTCCACCAACAATCAGATAATCGTCACACAACAATACAGATACATCTGCAAACAAAAAATTTAAAACAGATACATCTGTCACGCCAACAACTACAGATACATCTGTCACGCCAAGAACTACAGATACATCTGAAACACCAACAACTAAAGATACATCTGTAACACCAACAACTACATATACATCTGTAACACCAACAACTACATATACATCTGTCATACCAACAACTACAGATACATTTGTCACACCAACGACTACAGATACATCTGTCATACCAACAACTACAGATACATCGGTCACACCAACAACTACAGATACATCTGTAACACCAACAACTACAGATACATCTGTCACGACAACAACCACAGATACATCTGTAACACCAACAACTACAGATACATCTGTCACGCCAACAACTACAGATACATCTGTAACACCAACAACTACAGATACATCAGTCATACCAACAACTACAGATACATCTGTAACACCAACAACTACAGATACATCTGTAACACCAACAACTACATATACATCTGTTATACCAACAACTACAGATACATATGTTATACCAACAACTACAGATACATCTGTTATACCAACAACTACAGATACATCTGTCACACCAACAACTAAAGATACATCTGAACCCAAACAACTAATTCATCGTTATACCAACAACTACAATCAATTTATCCCAAAAACTACAGATAACTTTTTAACCAAAATACAAAAATGGGTCACGCAACACTAATCTGTCGCCCAACAACTAAGATACATCTTCCACCAACAACTACAGAGCACTGTCACACGACAACAAAGAACACTGCATACCAACAACTACGAAATTGAAAACACCAACAACTCAGATACATGTACATCAACAATAAGATAATCTGTCCTCGTCAACACAGAAAATTTGTCACTCAACAACTACGATACATTGTCACGCCAACAACTAATCTGTGCACCAACAAAAAGATACATTGAAAACCAAAAACTACGATAATCGTCACACCGTCAATACGATACATCTGAAAAACCCCCAACCCCAGAATATCGAAAACCCAACAATACGATACTTTGTCACCCCAAACCTAAGAACTCTGTCACACCAGCAACAACAGATACATCTGTCACACCAACAATCAAAGATACATCTGTCACACAAACTACGGATAAATCTGTCACACCAACAACTACAGATACATCTGTAACACCAACAACTACAGATACATCTGTCATACCAACAACTACAGATACATCTGTCACGCTAACAACTTCAAATACATCTGTCACACCAACAACTACAGATACATCTGTCCTACCAACAACTACAGATACATCTGTCACGCCAACAACTACAGATACATCTGAAACACCAACAACTACAGATACATCTGTCACGCCAACAACTACAGATACATCTGTAACACCAACAACTACAGATACATCTGTCATACCAACAACTACAGATACATTTGTCACACCAACAACTACAGATACATCTGTCATACCAACAACTACAGATACATCGGTCACACCAACAACTACAGATACATCTGTAACACCAAGAACTACAGATACATCTGTCACGACAACAACCACAGATACATCTGTAACACCAACAACTACAGATACATCTGTCACACCAACAACTACAGATACATCTGTCACACCAACAACTACGGATACATCTGTCATAACAACAACTACATATACATCGGTCACACCAACAACTACAGATACATCTGTCGCACCAACAACTACAGATACATCTGTCACACCAACAACTACAGATACATCTGTCACACCGTCAACTACAGATACATCTGTCATACGAACAACTACAGATACATCTGTAACACCAACAACTACATATACATCTGTCACACCGTCAACTACAGATACATCTGTCACACCAACAACTACAGATACATCTGTCACACCGTCAACTACAGATACATCTGTCACATCAACAACTACAGATACATCTGTAACACCAACAACTACAGATACATCTGTCACTCCAACAACTACATATACAACGGCCACACCGTCAACTACATATACATCTGTCACACCGTCAACTACAGATACATCTGTCACATCAACAACTACGGATACATCTGTAACACCAACAACTACAGATACATCTGTAACACCAACAACTACATATACATATGTCATAACAACAACTACAGATACATCTGTAATACCAACAACTACAGATACATCTGTCACACCAACAATTAGAGATACATCTGTAACACCAACAACCACAGATACATCTGTCCTACCAACAACTACAGATACATCTGTCACACCAACAACCACAGATACATCTGTCCTACCAACAACTACAGATACATCTGTCACGCCAACAACTACAGATACATCTGAAACACCAACAACTAAAGATACATCGGTCACACCAACAACTACAGATACATCTGTAACACCAACAACTACAGATACATCTGAAACACCAACAACTAAAGATACATCTGTAACACCAACAACTACATATACATCTGTAGCACCAACAACTACAGATACATCTGTCATACCAACAACTACAGATACATCGGTCACACCAACAACTACAGATACATCTGTCATACCAACAACTACAGATACATCGGTCACACCAACAACTACAGATACATCTGTAACACCAACAACTACAGATACATCTGTCACGACAACAACTACAGATACATCTGTCACACCAACAACTACAGATACATCTGTCCTACCAACAACTACAGATACATATGTCACGCCAACAACTACATATACATCTGTCATACCAACAACTACAGATACATCTGTCACACCAACAACTACAGATACATCGGTCACACCAACAACTACAGATACATCTGAAACACCAACAACTACAGATACATCGGTCACACCAACAACTATATATACATCTGTAACACCAACAACTACATATACATCTGTCATACCAACAACTACAGATACATCTGTCACACCAACAACTACAGATACATCTGTCATACCAACAACTACAGATACATCTGTAACACCAACAACTACAGATACATCTGTCACGACAACAACCACAGATACATCTGTAACACCAACAACTACAGATACATCTGTCACACCAACAACTACAGATACATCTGTCACACCAACAACTACAGATACATCTGTTATACCAACAACTACATATACATCTGTCACATCAACAACTACAGATACATCTGTCACACCGTCAACTACAGATACATCTGTAACACCAACAACTACATATACATCTGTTATACCAACAACTACAGATACATCTATAACACCAACAACTACAGATACATCTGTCACACCACCAAACAATACCGATACATTGTCACGCCAACAACTACAGATACATCTGAAACAACAACAACTTACAGATACATCGTAACACCAACAACTCACAGATACATCCTGTCGCAACCAACAAATACAGAGTAAATCTGTCGCACCAACAACTAAAGAACATCTGTCACACCCAACAAAACACAGGATACATCGTTCACACCCGTCAAACTACAGATAACATCTGTCATACCAACACACTACAGATAATCTGTAACACCAACAACTACAGAACATCTTGTAACACCAACTAACTACAGATACAATCGTGCACCAACACTACAGATACCATCTGTAGCACCAACAACTAAACGATACACTGTTCCCACCTAACAAATACAGAACATCTGTCACACGTCAAACTACAGTACATCTGTCATACAAAACTACAGATACTCTGTAACACCGTCAACTACAGATAAATCTTGTCACCATCAACAACTACAGATACCATCTGTCACACCAACAACTACATATACATCTGTCACACCAACAACAAGATACATTGTAACACCACAACTACAGATACATCTGTAACACCAACACACAGATACCTGTACCCCAAAACAATACAAACATTGTCACCCCAAAACCCAACTACAGATACATTGTCACACCAACAACTACGTACTTTGTCATACCAAAAATCCCCGAACATCGTCCAAAACAAAAAAATAAGAACATCGTCACGCCAACAACTACAGATAATCTTAACACCAACTCCAATAATCTACACACCAACAACTAAAGAACTCTGTAACCCAACAACTACGCATCTGTCACACCAAAAAACTAAGTAATCTGTCCCCCGCAATACAGTACATTGTTCCAAAAACTACGATACTTTGTAACCCAACAAACAGAAATCTGTCACGACAACAATTCAAATAATCTGCCCAACCAAAAAATAAAGAAAATTGCCCACCAACAACTACAGATACTTTGTCACACCCGTCAACACAGATAACTGCACCCCAACAACTACAGAACATCTGTTCCCAACAACACAGATAATCTGTCAACCAAAACTAAGATAATCGTCCACCAAAAACTCAATAATCTGTCATACCAACAAACAATTAAAACAAAACGCTAACAACCACATTGAAACACCAACAACACAGTTACATTGTCATACCAACCTACGATACATCTGTCATCCCAAAAAAATAAGAACATCTGTCAAACCAAAAACTACAGATAATCTTTCACTAAACAACTAAGATAATGTCACACCTAAAATACGAACACTGTACCAACAACTACGATAACGTCACCCAAAACTAAACATCTGTCACACCGTCAACTACAGATACATCTGTCACATCAACAACTACAGATACATCTGTCACACCAACAACTACAGATACATCTGTCACACCAACAACTACAGATACATCTGTCACACCAACAACTACAGATACATCTGTCACACCAACAACTACAGATACATCTGTCACACCAACAACTACAGATACATCTGTAACACCAACAACTACAGTTACATCTGTCATAACAACAACTACAGATACATCTGTCACACCAACAACTACGGATACATCTGTCATACCAACAACTACAGATACATCTGTCACACCAACAAATTTAACTACAGATGCATCTGTTACACCAACAACTACATATACAACTACTACACACCCACTGCAACTGGATATGAACTCAGAAATCACACAAAGAACTACTGGTCCCGAAGGTGATGATAGTATAACTGTTTATACGAAAAAAACGTCACCATCACCATTACACTCGATGTCTACTGTACCAGACCCATCCTCACCACCCGCTGTTTCATCGCCGTCAACACATGGAGAAATAGCAGTGGAAGAATCTTCATCACGTGACTATTTCCTGTTGGATTCTGTCAGTACATCTCGTATCGATACAAGCCCCAGAAGTACAGTCAATGGTAACTTGAATCCTACCAAATCGTATCCGTTGGACAATACTCTGCCTACTGTATCCGTCTCTGTAATGAAAACATCAGCATATCCTTTTAAAAACGAAAATGCTGGATCGACTACCGGCGTTACATCAAGTGTTTCGTTTGAATATACATCCACTCACTTGCCTTTGTCTGTGTCTTCGACGTCAGATGCAACGCCACCATTTTCAAGTTCTTCCCCTTCAGCGTTCAGAAATACCAACTGCCATTATGCTTCAGTAATGGTAACGTCATCATCGTGTCGACTACGTCCAAAATGTCCGTGTCGGCACATGACTAAAAAGGGTTCAGCAATTTCGACTAAAGAGACTAAAGAAGCAGTGGCCAAGCAGATAGAGAAGACAAAGATTGAACTGACCGTTAATAAATCCATGTTATCTTCTACAATTAGAAAGAAAACCAGTGCTGTCGACTCTCGACTTTCTGCCTCCCTCGTCGGTTATGTGGCCGGATTCATTTTAGTGGCAATCGCTATAATAATTATCATACAAGACATCGTAGGTTACAGAAAGTCACCTGACAAGTACACAAAAACGAGGAAAAAGAAAAAGAAGAAGAAAAAGAAAAGTAAAGGAAAATTGTTTGTATGAATTTGTGTCAAAGTGTCTCAACTTGGAAATTTTACATGTTTGTAGATGTCATGATAAGGTGTATGTGGCGTCCTATATAATGCTTGTTATCAAGCTCTTAATCTTCATTTACACTGTATTTAACAATTTACCAAATCAAATGATGGGGTATTACAATATTGCATTAATTAAAAATAAACGTTTTGAAAACTAAAACCTACTTAGTTTGTATATTGATCACATGTACAAACCAGACACGACATATCGGTTATAGGTACAAACCAGACACGACATATTGGTTATAGGTACAAACCAGACACGACAAAGGTACAAACCAGACAGGATATATTGGTTATAGGTACAAACCAGACACGACATATTGGTTATAGGTACAAACCAGACACGACATATTGGTTATAGGTACAAACCAGATACGACATATTGGTTATAGGTACAAACCAGACACGATATATCGGTTATAGGTACAAACCAGACACGACATATTGGTTATAGGTACAAACCAGACACCACATATTGGTTATAGGTACAAACCAGACACGACATATTGGTTATAGGTACAAACCAGACACGACATATTGGTTATAGGTACAAACCAGACACGACATATTGGTTATAGGTACAAACCAGACACCACATATTGGTTATAGGTACAAACCAGACACCACATATCGGTTATAGGTAAACCAGACACCACATATTGGTTATAGGTACAAACCAGACACGACATATTGGTTATAGGTACAAACCAGACACCACATATTGGTTATAGGTAAAAACCAGACACCACATATTGGTTATAGGTACAAACCAGACACCACATATTGGTTATAGGTACAAACCAGACACGACATATTGGTTATAGGTACAAACCAGACACCACATATCGGTTATAGGTACAAACCAGACACCACATATTGGTTATAGGTACAAACCAGACACCACATATTGGTTATAGGTACAAACCAGACACGACATATTGGTTATAGGTACAAACCAGACACGACATATTGGTTATAGGTACAAACCAGACACGACATATTGGTTATATGTACAAACCAGACACGACATATCGGTTATAGGTACAAACCAGACACGACATTTTGGTTATATGTACAAACCAGACACGACATATCGGTTATAGGTACAAACCAGACACCACATATTGGTTATAGGTAAACCAGCCAGGACATATTGGTTATAGGTACAAACCAGACACGACATATTGGTTATAGGTACAAACCAGACACGACATATTGGTTATAGGTACAAACCAGACACGATATATTGGTTATAGGTACAAACCAGACACGACATATTGGTTGTAGGTACAAACCAGACACGACATATTGGTTATAGGTAAACCAGACACCACATATTGGTTATAGGTACAAACCAGACACGACATATTGGTTATAGGTACAAACCAGACACGACATATTGGTTATAGGTACAAACCAGACACGACATATTGGTTATAGGTACAAACCAGACACGACATATCGGTTATAGGTACAAACCAGACACGACATATTGGTTATAGGTAAAACCAGACACGACATATTGGTTATAGGTACAAACCAGACACGACATATTGGTTATAGGTACAAACCAGACACGACATATTGGTTATAGGTACAAACCAGACACGACATATTGGTTATAGGTACAAACCAGACACGACATATTGGTTATAGGTACAAACCAGACACGACATATTGGTTATAGGTACAAACCAGACACGACATATTGGTTATAGGTACAAACCAGACACGACATATTGGTTATAGGTACAAACCAGACACGACATATTGGTTATAGGTAAAAACCAGACACCACATATCGGTTACATGTTTCAATCTTATTACAACAACTGTAGTTTTTGGCGATGCTTTAAAAAATACATATATATGTTATTTTATTGTCTTAATTCTAACGCCAATATGGCGTGTTTTTGATAACTTATTACATATTAAATAGCATTCTAATCAAATGGCAAATTTCTTCATGTAGTTGATGATTGTTAGCAGAATCTGTACCTATGGTAATCATTCAATAACTGTGGCCATTCTAAATATATCAGATACAAAGAATTGACGTTAGGTGCAATTAAATATAATTAATGTTGAAATACCAAAGCTAATACCGTCAATCTCACTACCCACTCCCAAAGAATTCCACTTCGAAGTATAACCATTACAAAATAGCTTTAAAATATACCCACCTCTCAACATAACTAAACGTAGCTTTAAATCATAGTTACTTATAAACATAACAAGCATCAAAATATAGTCACTGGAGAAATATAGCTAACTTCAAAACAAGACCACTTCCAAAATATAACAAACTTCAAAATATATATTACACTGTTCCTTTCAAACATATCCACGAGGTCTAGCCAATTCAAACGGCGTCTAAAATACATTTGGACGAACACAGCAAATGTATGAAAACTGATGCCAAACCGCAAATAAATGGCATCTTACTTAGGTTATAATGACACATTAACATTAATATTTTATGGAAGTTTCTATTTCATCTAACATTAACATCCAATAAACATAACTCAAACATCAGTACCGTCAGTATTTCACTAGTGGTATATATTGTAGTGTTCCGTTATTTTAACATGTATTGATGTCTTACCCTCTTTTCCACATCCCCGTACTGAATATTGTGTAGTGTTCCATTATTTTAACTTGTATTAAGGTATTTCCCTCTTTTCCACATCCCCGTACTGAATATTGTGTAGTGTTCCATTATTTCAACTTGTATTAAGGTCTTTCCCTCTTTTCCACATCCCCGTACTGACTATTGTGTAGTGTTCCATTATTTTAACTTGCGTTAAGGTCTTTCCCTCTTTTCCACATCCCCGTACTGACTATTGAGTAGGGTTACATTATTTTAACTTGTATTAAGGTCTTTCCCTCTTTTCCACATCCCCGTGCTAAATATTGAGTAGGGTTACATTATTTTAAGGGTCATCTATATAGCAGAATTATGTTGAATTTCAAACACGAATAATTATCTGAAGATTTGCACAAAAATAGTCATGTTATATACCAAAATGTTTGTTTGGACATGTAGCTTCTTACAATCACCAATAATTTGCTGTAGATGCTATCAGCTTCTTCCATATAGTAACTTTGTAGTAAGATGTAGCATGGAATAATTCTAAGTCTCGAAAATGACCAAACCTGAAAAATAGCCAAGCTGGTATGTTCACAAGTGTCTATAGCACAGGGTAGGAACATTTGTTTTACCGGATTTTACTGTATGTACGTATAAACACTTATTTTGTTTTGACCTTGAAATGCAAATGTTGGCTGTGAATAATATTACACAAATATGGCTTAAAGGGAGGCATTTCAGTTAATAACAATACTCCTATATCGTACTTTTAAGACATCTCATCATATTAAGAAGGACCTTTAAAAGTCAAATTGTTAAACTGGTGAGTTTGTGGCCTTTTTCAGAAATTGGCATATTTTACCCCAAACTCAACGGTTGAAATTGTTTTCCTAAAAGCATTCTTCTTGCCATTTTAAGAATTCTTTATATTGTCTAATAAGAGCATTTTGATATTTTCAATACCTCCTAATATGCCATATTTTTGTGATATCATTCACGACCGCCATTTGCAATTCAAGGTCAAAATAAAAACAGCGTTTACACATATGATAACGTCAAATCTGGTCAAACCAATGCTCCTATTTTGTGCTTTAGCCACTTGTGAGCAAAACGACATGGCAAGTTTGTGTAATATATGGGATACATATGAGTTAATTATGTCCCCCTGAAACATGCATTTTCTTACGTTTGGTTGAAATTTACAAACAGCTTAACAAATTACATGTTAACAGCAAGTCCCACGGTTTGCCATGGTACATTCTAAAAGTTCATCATGTTACTTCTGTGACATTGCACCATAGTAGGAATGTATAGGACTGTAAAATATCAATGTTTTGACTGGATTTGCTGTTTAGATGCCCCTTAACTTGTATTAAGGTCTTTCCCTCTTTACTATATCCCCGTTCCTGACTAAATATTGAGTAGGGTTTCATTATTACTATATCCCCGTTCCTGACTAAATATTAGGTAGGGTTTCATTATTCTAACTTGTATTAAGTTCTTTCCCTCTTTTCCACATCCCCGTACTGAATATTGTGTAGGGTTACATTATTTTAACTTGTGTTAAGGTCTTTCCCTCTTTTCCACATCCCCGTACTGAATATTGTGTAGGGTTCCATTATTTTATCATGTATTAATGTCTTTCCCTCTTTACTATATCCCCGTTCCTGACTAAATATTGTGGTAGGGTTACATTATTGTGTAGGGTTACATTATTTTAACATGTATTAAGGTCTTTCCCTCTTTTCCACATCCCCGTACTGAATATTGTGTAGTGTTCCATTATTTTAACATGTATTAAGTTCTTTCCCCCTTTACTATATCCCCGTTCCTGACTAAATATTAGGTAGGGTTTCATTATTCTCACTTGTATTAAGCATCTTTCCCTCTTTCCCCGTACCTTACTGAACATTGGGTAGGATCTCCATTATTTTGATTGTGCCACCAACCTCGGGACAAATAACTAGTCAGTGTAGGAAGTAATGGCATATTTTTCAACAATAATTCATTGATTTCCATTTTAAAGCTTGACAAGACAGTTTAATTTGCACAGTTGTTGTAACTTTGGAAGTATCCTATTGATAGCGATTATTGATATGTAATTACTCCGTCCTGCATTTACAGTATGTTTGTAAAGTCGACTGTAAAAACGGCATAGCTGACTTTAAATTATTGATAGGAAAACATAGATATATATATCATACAGTGGCAATCAGGGTGGGGTTATAAATTATACATTAATCAAACTTTGTTTTCAGAAACAACCATGACACTATACATTTCGTAAACCAATCAAAATTAACATGCAAAAAGGAAGTATGGTTCTGACCTAGGCCAAGTACAGCGACAGTCTGGGTTAGAAATACAAGTAAAACATCACGTGATCCAGTGAATCCCACAGTACCAAAATAGGTCGTCATGGTCCATTGGCACGCTGTGCGTTGTGAACGGATAATGTAGTCAATAAGTACCATATGAAATAACGTGAAATTCATATAGGAATTTTACACTACCCATCCTTGTATAGTCTCTTGTCGACATGGTAGTTTGTTAACATTTTGCTTCGAACGATTTTCTTTTAACTGAATGAAAACATTCTGTCTTAACATGTTTATCTTTATCGCTTTTACTTAATATAATATTTGCTATAATTATAATGCATAACATATCTTTCGAATACCACCATGAAAAATTAAATGGTATCAAGAAACATAAAATATGAAAAGACACTTCTTCGTGATTCGAATTGCGAACCTTCAGGATGGTTAGCTGTGGTTCTATAAGGACTAATTCAAATGTCGAGTTTCATCTACGTTTTTAGGATTTTAATCGTCTTTTGGTAGGTACATATAAGAAGACATTGTAAAAGCTGGTCTTCCGATGCGTTCTATGTCCAAAAATAAATTATTTGAATGCGGGAAGCGGGAACCAACACATCTGTCGCAAGTAAGAATATTTATATAAGTTTAAGGTCTGTATTCAAAAACTCAGTCTTCAACATTTTTTTTTTTTTATTATTTTGAAAACGGTCATCGTTATGTCGAAACAGGCCAATATGCGACATACCTCTTGGGTGTGAAAAGTATCTGAAGGAGGGCAGCCATAATTGATATAAATGGGGATAGTCCGCTCCCTGGGAACAGAAGGGCGGGGCCCTAAAAGGTGAGGAACTTGGCTCAAAATTTCCTTTAAAACGTTACTTCGCCTTAATGCTTTAATGAATTACAACTAAATTTGGTCTGAACAGTATACAGTGTATGTACAGTATGTATGTGCGAGATGCAATCAAGCATGATGACATATTTGTCAGGATACTGAATCCAGGGCCTCAACCCTGGCAGCAGTCCAAATCGTTAAATGTTCTGTGGCAATAAAATTTTTGAACAGTAAAAAAAAAAAAAAAAAAAATTTGGTCTGAAACATCACTGGAGGAGGGCAGTCGTAATTTATACAAGAGGCCCAGAGGGCCTGTATCGTTCACCTGATTCATGAGATATGAAACAAGAATGATGATTAAGTATATTTTTCGCTGGTATTGATATGTCAATATTTCATAAGCATTCTATATGGGTACATGTACATTGGTTTTATTGTAATTCTAAAAATGTGAGGTGTCTATGCCGAAAAGTGCATTAATCCATGAAATGAAATTGACTTTTGGCGCAACTCCATAGGGATGCTACCATTCCCTGTCATTGGTACAATTTTGAATCCCTACCCAAAGTGGGTGCTACCAGTCAAATATGAACGATTTTCATTGCTTGGTTCCAGAGAAGTTGTTTATATCAATTTAGTCAAATTGACCCCTTTTGAACCCATCCCTCAGTCACCCATGGGGTCAGCCCCGCCATTTGTACAATTTTGAATCCCTACCCCAAAGGGATGACCACAGTCAAATATGAACAATATCAATTGCTTAGTTTCAGAGAAGTCGTTTATATCAATTTAGCCAAATTGACCCCTTTTGGCTCAGCCCCTAAGACCCCCCCCCCCCCCCCTTATAGGGATGCGTCTGACCAAATTTGTTTAAATTCCTATCTGTGATTATGCAGAAGAAGTCAATTGTTGACGGACGGATGGACGACAGACGACGGACGGACGAACGGACAGACGTCGGACGCCACGGTATGGCATAAGCTCACCTTGGTCCTTTGGACCAAGTGAACCAATAAATGATGCTAGCTTGACCATTGGGATGGATGGGCGCGTCACTTCTGTAAGACCGTTTAGGCCTGTGGGCCTCTTGTTTGAATGATTTCTTCGAAACTCGTTAGGCTATGCTATCAAGTTGTTTTTAATGAGTTGGATACTACTTTGGTTACTTCTGATTACTGGTATTCATCAAACTGTTAGACAGTTTAATGGTAGGGTCAAATCATGTCACCTAAACATTCATAAGGTGATGCAAATATTAATTCAATAAGATAGTATATTATACAAATATAGCATGGGTGTCTGTGAAATAGTCACAATGTTCTATTGCACGAGGCTGAAAGCAATAACTTTGCAAAAAAAAAAAGAAAAAAAGTCAAATCAAAATTCCTTTCGAAAAAACATATATATATATCATAATTAAATTGCATACCAAGTTTCAAAGAGATCGGTCATTAAATGAAGGAGGATATCTCCAAACAAACGGAAGAAAGGAAATATCATAATACTCCCGTCAGATTTGATGAGAGTATAAAAACTCTACATTCTTGTGACTTGTTGCAATATTGCATCAAAAACACTATCTTTGCAATTTCTTGCTGATTATTAATTTGTCAGTGACAATGGCATTTTTTTAATGAAAATAACCCACTTCTATGAAGATACAGGTAGATGAAGACTCAGGTCGGTGAAGATACAGGTAGGTGAGGATACAGCTAGATGAAGATACAGGTTGGTGAAGACACAGGTAGATGGAGACACAGGTAGATGGAGACACAGGCTGGTGAAGATACAGGTGAGTGAAGAAACAAGTAGATGAAGATACAGGAAGATGAAGATTCAGGTCGGTGAAGATACAGGAAGATGAAGATACAAAAAGATGAAGATACAAGTTGGCGAAGACACAGGTAGATGGAGACACAGGTTGGTGAAGATACAGGTCGGTGAAGATACAGGTCGGTGAAGACACAGGTCAGTGAAGACACAGGTAGATGAAGACACAGGTAGATGAAGATTCAGGTCGGTGAAGATACAGGTTGGTGACGACACAGGTGGGTGAGGACACAGGTAGATGAGGATACAAGTCGGTGAAGATACAGGTGGGTGAAGAAACAGGAAGATGAAAACACAGGTAGTTGAAGACAGGTCGGTGAAGATACAGGTAGATGAAGACACAGGTGGGTGAAGACACAGATCGGTGAAGATACAGGTCGTTGAGGATACAGCTAGATGAAGATACAGGTTGG
Organism: Pecten maximus; assembly: GCF_902652985.1. NCBI lineage: Eukaryota > Metazoa > Mollusca > Bivalvia > Pectinida > Pectinidae > Pecten > Pecten maximus. The sequence continues at coordinate 279,180 of NC_047028.1, read as the reverse complement.
TGAAGACACAGGTCGGTGAAGAAATAGGAAGATGAAGACAGGTCGATGAGGATACAGGTTGGTGAAGACACAGGTAGATGGAGACACAGGTCGGTGAAGACACAGGTGGGTGAAGAAACAGAAAGATGAAGACAGGTCGGCGAGGATACAACTCGGTGAAGATACAGGTTGGTGAAGACACAGGTGGGTGAAGACACAGGTAGATGGCGACACAGGTTGGTGAAGATACAGGTAGATGAAGACACAGGTAGATGAAGGCACAGCTGGGTGAAGAAACAGGAGGATGAAGATACAGGTAGATGAAGACAGGGAGATGAAGATACAGGTTGGTGAAGACACAGGTAGATGAAGACACCGGTAGATGAAGACACAGGTAGATGAAGATACAGGTCGGTGAAGATACAGGTGGGTGAAGAAACAGGAAGATGAAGATACAGGTTGGTGAAGACACAGGTAGATGAAGATACAGGTCGGTGAAGACACAGATAGATGAAGATTCAGGTAGATGAAGATACAGGTCGGTGAAGATACATGTTGGTGAAGACACAGGTGGGTGAAGAAACAGGTAGATGAAGATACAGGTAGATGAAGATTCAGGTCGGTGAAGACACGGGTCGTTGAAGACACAGGTGGATGAAGATTCAGGTAGATGAAGATTCAGGTCGGTGAAGACACAGGTAGATGGAGACACAGGTTGGTGAAGATACAGGTAGATGAAGACACAGGTAGATGAAGGCACAGCTGGGTGAAGAAACAGGAGGATGAAGATACAGGTAGATGAAGACAGGTAGATGAAGATACAGGTCGGTGAAGATACAGGTGGGTGAAGAAACAGGAAGATGAAGATACAGGTTGGTGAAGACACAGGTAGATGAAGATACAGGTCGGTGAAGACACAGATAGATGAAGATTCAGGTAGATGAAGATAGAGGTCGGTGAAGATACATGTTGGTGAAGACACAGGTGGGTGAAGAAACAGGTAGATGAAGATACAGGTAGATGAAGATTCAGGTCGGTGAAGACACGGGTCGTTGAAGACACAGGTGGATGAAGATTCAGGTAGATGAAGATTCAGGTCGGTGAAGACACAGGTCGGTGAAGATACAGGTAGATGAAGATTCAGGTAGATGAAGATTCAGGTCGGTGAAGACACAGGTCGGTGAAGATACAGGAAGATGAAGATTCAGGTCGATGAAGACACAGGTCGGTGAAGACACAGGTCGGTGAAGATACAGGTAGATGAAGATTCAGGTAAATGAAGATTCAGGTCGGTGAAGATACAGGAAGATGAAGATACAGGTAGATGAAGACACAGGTCGGTGAAGACACAGGTAGATGAAGACTTAAGTCGATGAAGACACAGGTCGGTGAAGATACAGGTAGATGAAGACACAGGTAGATGAAGGTATACGATGTAGGTCGGTGAAGATTGAGGTAGGATCAAGAGAGGGTCGATTTTTAAAAGATGTAAAAAATTCCGACCATGAGTGACTGGGGCCAATATTTACCATCAAATCCTTGTATTTAATTACCAAATTAGTAATCTATCTACCATATACAATATCCAATGCGTCATACTGTCTATTACTATCGACCCCATGTTTCGGACTGTATGATATTGACAAGTGTCAATCGGGAACCGTCGGCACTTCCCGATTGGACAAGTGTATTAAATGTTCCTACTGTCACAGACATTGTATCGTACATTTTTTCAACAGAAAAGAACAGAACACAAGATGAACATTCTAAGTTTATACGGGAAAACCCCAATAGGCCATATTGAGAATAGAAATATTATCAAATAACAATTGTAGGCATAAAATCTCTAAAGCAAATTGGTCTATCTACATATATGTACGCCCCTGATGATAGGTCACAGGATAACGATAGTATATACATACCAGTACATTGTATATAACTCGTGTAAACAAGGGGACTTCTAATGTTCCCATACATTTCGGCGGGAATTGAATATATAAATCCATGCATATTAAGACTTATTTCATGGATAAATCCTTTAATAAGTGAAAGTACACAGTGTAACAAACATCTAAATGGCAGTGTTTTTAACAATCCATATGTTAGCACAGCATACAAGAACATTACAGCATCAACGGGATACATTGTAATAATGAACATCATTCCACAGAAATTATCTAAAAAAAAAAAAAAACGAAAAAAACCAAGTTATTACACTGTAAAGTCCCCAATAACATCACGTGTTTAGTTATTCTTGTTTGTCCCCAATTACATCACGTGTTTAGTTATTCTTGTTTGTCGCCATTAACATCACATGATTAGTTATTCTTGTTTGTCCCCATTAACTTCACGTGTTTAGTTATACTTGTTTGTCCCCATTAACATCCCGTGTTTAGTTATTTTTGTTTGTCCCCATTAACATCACGTGATTAGTTATTCTTGTTTGTCCCCATTAACATCACGTGTTTAGTTATTCTTGTTTGTCCCCATTAACATCACGTGTTTAGTTATTGTTTGTCCCCATTAACATCACGTGTTTAGTTATTGTTTGTCCCCATTAACATCACGTGATTAGTTTTTATTGTTTGTCCCCATTAACATCACGTGATTAGTTTTTATTGTTTGTCCCCATTAACATCACGTGTTTAGTTATTATTGTTTGTCCCCTGTTACATCACGTGTTAAGTTATTATTGTTTGTCAAAAATTAACATCACGTGTTTAGCTATTATTGTTTGTCCCCATTAACATCACGTGTGTGGTTATACTTGTTTGTCCCCATTAACATCACGTGTTTAGTTATACTTGTTTGTCCCCATTAACATCACGTGATTAGTTATACATGTTTGTCCCCATTAACATCACGTGATTAGTTATACATGTTTGTCCCCATTAACATCACGTGTTTAGTTATTGTTTGTCCCCATTAACATCACGTGTTTAGTTATTATTGTTTGTCCACATTAACATCACGTGGTTAGTTATACTTGTTTGTCCCCATTAACATCACGTCATTAGTTATACTTGTTTGTCCCCATTAACATCACGTGATTAGTTATACTTGTTTGTCCCCATTAACATCACGTGTTTAGTTATTATTGTTTGTCCCCATTAACATCACGTGTTTAGTTATTCTTGTTTGTCCCCATTAACATCACGTGTTTAGTTATTCTTGTTTGTCCCCATTAACATCATATGTTTAGTTATTCTTGTTTGTCCCCATTAACATCACGTGTTTAGTTATTCTTGTTTGTCCCCATTAACATCACGTGTTTAGTTATTCTTGTTTGTCCCCATTAACATCACGTGAATAGTTATTCTTGTTTGTCCCCATTAACATCACGTGATTAGTTATTATTGTTTGTCCCCATTAACATCACGTGTTTAGTTATTATTGTTTGTCCCCATTAACATCACGTGTTTAGCTATTATTGTTTGTCCCCATTAACATCACGTGAATAGTTATTCTTGTGTCCCCTGTTACATCACGTGATTAGTTATTATTGTTTGTCCCCATTAACATCACGTGTTTAGTTATACTTGTTTGTCCCCATTAACATCACGTGTTTAGTTATTATTGCTTGTCCCCATTAACATCACGTGTGTAGTTATACTTGTTTGTCCCCATTCACATCACGTGTTTCGTTATTATTGTTTGTCCCCATTAACATCACGTGTGTAGTTATACTTGTTTGTCCCCATTAACATCACGTGTTTAGTTATACTTGTTTGTCTCCATTAACATCACGTGTTAAGTTATTCTTGTTTGTCCCCATTAACATCACGTGATTAGTTTTACTTGTTTGTCCCCATTAACATCACATGTTTAGTTATACTTGTTTGTCCCCATTAACATCACGTGTTTAGTTATACTTGTTTGTCCCCATTAACATCACATGTTTAGTTATACTTGTTTGTCCCCATTAACATCACATGATTAGTTATACTTGTTTGTCCCCATTAACATCACGTGTGTGGTTATACTTGTTTGTCCCCATTAACATCACGTGTGTAGTTATACTTGTTTGTCCCCATTAACATCACGTGTTTAGTTATACTTGTTTGTCCCCATTAACATCACGTGATTAGTTATTATTGTTTGTCCCCATTAACATCACGTGTTTAGTTATACTTGTTTGTCTCCATTAACATCACATGTTTAGTTATACTTGTTTGTCCCCATTAACATCACATGATTAGTTATTATTGTTTGTCCCCATTAACATCACGTGTTTAGTTATTCTTGTTTGTCCCCATTAACATCACGTGTGTGGTTATACTTGTTTGTCCCCATTAACATCACGTGTGTAGTTATACTTGTTTGTCCCCATTAACATCACGTGTTTAGTTATACTTGTTTGTCCCCATTAACATCACGTGATTAGTTATTATTGTTTGTCCCCATTAACATCACGTGTGTAGTTATACTTGTTTGTCCCCATTAACATCACGTGTTTAGTTATACTTGTTTGTCCCCATTAACATCACGTGATTAGTTATTATTGTTTGTCCCCATTAACATCACGTGATTAGTTATTATTGTTTGTCCCCATTAACATCACGTGGTTAGTTATACTTGTTTGTCCCCATTCACATCACGTGTTTCGTTATTATTGTTTGTCCCCATTAACATCACGTGTGTAGTTATACTTGTTTGTCCCCATTAACATCACGTGATTAGTTATTATTGTTTGTCCCCATTAACATCACGTGTTTAGTTATTATTGTTTGTCCCCATTAACATCACGTGATTAGTTATTATTGTTTGTCCCCATTAACATCACGTGTGTAGATATTGTTTGTCCCCATTAACATCACGTGTTTAGTTATACTTGTTTGTCTCTATTAACATCACATGTTTAGTTATACTTGTTTGTCCCCATTAACATCACGTGATTAGTTATACTTGTTTGTCCCCATTAACATCACGTGATTAGTTTTTATTGTTTGTCCCCATTAACATCACGTGATTAGTTATTATTGTTTGTCCCCATTAACATCACGTGATTAGTTATTCTTGTTTGTCCCCATTAACATCACGTGTTTAGTTATTATTGTTTGTCCCCATTAACATCACGTGATTAGTTATCATTGTTTGTCCCCATTAACATCACGTGTGTAGTTATTATTGTTTGTCCCCATTCACATCACGTGGTTAGTTATACTTGTTTGTCCCCATTCACATCACGTGTTTCGTTATTATTGTTTGTCCCCATTAACATCACGTGTGTGGTTATACTTGTTTGTCCCCATTAACATCACGTGTTTAGTTATACTTGTTTGTCCCCATTAATATCACGTGTTTAGTTATACTTGTTTGTCCCCATTAACATCACGTGATTAGTTATTATTGTTTGTCTCCATTAACATCACGTGTGTGGTTATACTTGTTTGTCCCCATTAACATCACGTGTTTAGTTATACTTGTTTGTCCCCATTAACATCACATGATTAGTTATACTTGTTTGTCCCCATTAACATCACGTGTTTAGTTATTATTGTTTGTCCCCATTAACATCACGTGATTAGTTATACTTGTTTGTCCCCATTAACATCACGTGATTAGTTATTCTTGTTTGTCCCCTGTTACATCACATGATTAGTTATTCGTGTTTGTCCTCATCAACATCACGTGTGTACCGATAGTTTTCTGTGTTTGTCCCCATTTAGACAGTACTGTTTATACAGACTTTATTTACGCTAAATTCTATTTATCAAATATCTTCTCAAAAGTCAGCACCTTTAGCAGCTAAATAGACCAAGTTTGTTCACTATTATCACAACCATTTTATTTGATTATAAACATTTCTTCTAAACCTTCCAGTAAGCTGATGAGGCAAAAATATAATAATGTTAGACACCTCAATCTCACATGTAAAATGACGACATATCAAACAGGAGATCCAAGAGGGATCTTGGCACCCACCATTTAATGATCTTTATTGGTTATATGTCAAGACTGATCCTCTCTCTACTTTTCTCTTCTTTCTAATGTTTTAGAAACATCCTTTCAGTACTTATCAAGAAATAGCAATAACAAACTATAATTCTCAAAATCGAAGATTGCTGAATGCCAGCCATTTTGTTTTAATTTCTTATCAAAAATCTAAATTGAATTGGCACAACTAGTGACCAAGGGGAACCTACACTAATATCCTTTCGATACTTTCAAGAAATAGAGATAACAAGGATTGTTTAATGATAACGGAGACGAATGACAGACAATGGACGCCAGACAATGGACGACAGACAACGGACCAAAGGGCTAATAAAACTACATTATTACATCTTTTAAAAAATTATATTTAAATTAATGAATGCATATCAAGATATGTATAACAACAACATGACTTCAGGTAAGTACATGTAAATTCTAAATTAAATCATTCTTCAGGGACATCACCTACATGTACACTGTATAGATAACTCTAGTCCAACACGGAGCACAACAAAATGAGTAGGTCTCTCTATAACAAGACTTTGTTATACTTTATCACATTTAATTTAGAGTTTTAATCATTACCCTGCAATATAATCAGGTTTGTGTCAAAAGCATGGATTCTAGAGGATTCAGGGACAAGAACATCAGAGGTGATCTGGTGATCGAGACAAAGAATTTCTGTCTAGTTCCTGGACGTCAACTCTACAACAAAACTTTTTCACTCAGTACAACATCATCTTAGCCAGAGTTATTATTGAAGTGACGTGGTTAGGGAGACTCTCCATAACTGCCTCAATCCTATAATAGTTCTGAAAATGAGTCGCTTCCAGATAAACACATCAGCTGACCACCAGATTAATGTTAAATGCTGGTAAAATCTTGATTTATGATTTAATTTCCTAATGATTAACTCTGTGACAATTCTAGATCTCCTGGTTAGAAACAGAGAAGTTCCTAGATTGTCAATGTAACAGAGACTAAAATACAAAAAAAGCCAGGTATCAACATTGCTTGTCTCTGTTATCTTCACTTACAGGGTTTTCATATTTATATATCACACTAAACATTTCTCCTCCAAGTCTATTGGCCAGCCATTTGTTTTTTAGGATCGCCACCTTCAGCGACTCGCAGCTAAATTTGGCATCAAAGTTTGTATGTATTGCTCTCCCCATTCCTTCTATAACAATCAAGTCAGCTTTCTCGCGTTCCATAGCTTTCACAAGGGATTGGTCTACCAACCTGGAAACAAAAAGGTCAAGGTCATATATTTTTATCATATTATAGTCTTTACTAGAGAATTGTCTACCAATCTGTCTACAAGAAAATGATAATGTTAAACCATAACCTTTATATCAAGTCTGTTCTCAGAGCACTATAAAACAATTTCTATTAATAGTAACAGTGACCTTGTCCTTGACTTTGGCACCCTGAAACACAAACTTGTTCAGGGTGACACCTGTGACCTTGGAACATTGGTCAAGGTCATTTATTTTTTTAAATGTTGCTGGGCTCCATTCTAAGTGTAATATATTGATTCTAATATCTTGATTCTGGGCATTTTCGTTTTTGAGAACAGTCAATTAAAAGAAAAAGTTTATGCCAGACAGACCATGGATGGGCGACAGATGCAGCACCATGTCATAGCATACATAAGCATGCATTAATTCATATAGGAATGGAATGCTACATGTATATCCCCTCCCCAACTTCAGGGGCTTGACAGGTTCCTATTAGAATAAAACAAATAACCCTAGATCATTAATCACAATACACTGTAAGTGATCTAGGGCTTGGCCTCTGGGGTTGATTTTTTTAGTCTGGGTCACAGGAATGTGTTTAGCCCACGTCTTTGTTACTTTGTTACTAGGAGACAATTATTGTAATATGTGGGCCTTTTAGGGTCTCAGTATCCTTCAGGAAGGAGAGAATTAAGCAACCTCATTTGAGGTATAAAATTCCTACCATTTTTGGTCAGATTTAGTCTGGTCTAACAGTTAAATTTTCATTTCTCACCCCATTCACTGACCCCTATTTTGACTACAAAATTTTCTATTACCCTTAAGTATCTATCTACAATACATAGCCTTATCACATGTACGAAGAGGGGCCACAGAACAGACCAATTTGGCATTTTCTTTTAATTAACTATCATTCAGCATATATTTGATCATAGTTTATAATAGAATGTACAGTGAGAACTTTCTTAGGACTGAGGACAGATCTGAATATAACTTCACTCAAAACTCCAGATTTTGCTTTAGGTAAAATTGAATAGCCTATATGAGTTACTATCCAAGATCTATAGGACGGGTTACCAGAGATTTATAGGGGAGGTTACCTGAAATCTATAGGAGGGGTTACCTGAGATTAATAGGGGAAGTTACCTGAAATCTATAGGGGAGGTTACCTATAAACTATAGGGGAGGTTACCTATAAACTATAGGGGAGGTTACCTGGGGTCTATAGGGGAAGTTACCTGACATCTATACCTGAAATCTATAGGAGGGATCACCTGAAATCTATAGGGGAAGTTACCCGAGACCTATAGGGGAAGTTACCTGAGACCTATAGGGGAAGTTACCTGAGATCTATAGGGGAAGTTACCTGAGATCTATAGCGGAAGTTACCCGAGATCTATAGGGGAAGTTACCCGAGATATATAGGGGAAGTTACCTGAGATCTATCGGGGAAGTTACCTGAGATCTATCGGGGAAGTTACCTGAGATCTATAGGGGAGGTTACCTGAGATCTAATGGGGAAGTTACCCGAGACCTATAGGGGAAGTTACCTGAGACCTATAGGGGAAGTTACCCGAGACCTATAGGGGAAGTTACCCGAGATCTATAGGGGAAGTTACCTGAGATCTGTAGGGGAAGTTATCTGAGATCTATAGCGGAAGTTACCCGAGATCTATAGGGGAAGATACCCGAGATATATAGGGGAAGTTACCCGAGATCTATAGGGGAAGTTACCTGAGATCTATAGGGGAAGTTACCTGAGACCTATAGGGGAAGTTACCTGAGACCTATAGGGGAAGTTACCCGAGATCTATAGGGGAAGTTACCTGAGATCTATAGGGGAAGTTACCTGAGATATATAGGGGAAGTTACCTGAGATCTATAGGGGAAGTTACCTGAGATCTATAGGGGAAGTTACCTGAGATCTATAGGGGAAGTTACCCGAGATCTATAGGGGAGGTTATCTGAGATCTATAGGGGAAGTTACCTGAGATCTATAGGGGAAGTTATCTGAGAACTATAGGAGATTCAGAGGTTACCCGAGATCTATAGGGGAAGTTACCTGAGATCTAAAGGGGAAGTTACCCGAGATCTATAGGGGAAGTTACCTGAGATCTATAGGGGAAGTTACCTGAGATCTATAGGGGAAGTTACCTGAGATCTATAGCGGAAGTTACCTGAGATCTATAGCGGAAGTTACCTGAGATCTATAGGGGAGGTTATCTGAGATCTATAGGGGAAGTTACCTGAGATCTATAGGGGAAGTTATCTGAGAACAATAGGAGATTCAGAGGTTACCTGAGATCTATAGGGGAAGTTACCTGAAAATCATAGGAGGGGTTACCTGAATTCTATTGGAGGGGTTACCTGAGATCTATAGGGGAAGTAACCTGAGAATCATAGGAGGGGTTACCTGAGAGCTATAGTGGAAGTTACCTCAGATTTTTAGTGGAGGTTACTTGAGACCTATAGGGGAAATTACCTGAGATTTATAGGGGAGGTTACCCAAGATCTATAGGGGAGGTTTCTTGAGAATATTAGGGGGAGGTTACCTGAGATCTATAGGGGAAGTTACCTAAGGTCTAAACCAAAGGCTTCCCGAGATATGTAGAGAAGGTTACCTGATATCTATAATAGGGTTACCTGAGATCTTTAAGAGGGGTTACCTGAGATCTATAAGAGGGGTTACCTGAGATCTATATATAAGAGGCGTTACCTGAGATCTATAAGAGGGGTTTCCTGAGATCTATAAGAGAGGTTACCCGAGATCTATATATAAGAGGGGTTACCTGAGATCTATATATAAGAGGTTACCCGAGATCTATAAGAGGGGTTACCCGAGATCTATAAGAGGGGTTAACTGAGATCTATATATAAGAGAGGTTACCTGAGATCTATATATAAGAGGGGTTACCTGAGATCTATATATAAGAGGGGTTACCTGAGATCTTTAAGAGGGGTTACCTGAGAGCTATACGAGGGGTTACCTGAGATCTATAAGAAGGGTTACCTGAGATCTATATATAAGAGGGGTTACCTGAGATCTATATAAAAGAGGGGTTACCTGAGATCTATAAGAGGGGTTACCAGAGATATATAAGAGGGGTTACCTGAGATCTATAAGAGAGGTTACCTGAGATCTATATATAAGAGAGGTTACCTTAGATCTATAAGAGCGTTTACCTGAGATCTATATATAAGAGAGGTTACCTGAGATCTATATATAAGAGCGTTTACCTGAGATCTATATATAAGAGATGTTACCTTAGATCTATAAGAGCGTTTACCTGAGATCTATATATAAGAGAGGTTACCTGAGATCTATATATAAGAGAGGTTACCTGAGATCTATATATAAGAGAGGTTACCTGAGATCTATAAGAGCGTTTACCTGATATCTATAAGAGCGTTTACCTGAGATCTATATATAAGAGAGGTTACCTGAAATCTATATATAAGAGAGGTTACCTGAGATCTATAAGAGCGTTTACCTGATATCTATTTAAGCGTTTACCTGAGATCAAGACATGGAGATTCCTGCCCTGACTCCATAGGCATCAGTTGATGTTCCTTCACAGCCTTGTCAATGATTGGACATATCTCCGACACTCGCTTCACAAGTATTGTCAGTTCATTATATGTGACGTCATTCAGAGTGGGACGGGAGTTGGCACACAGAATCACCTGTAATGTATAGCATGCTATCTTTTAAAAAAGAAACAAGTGTAACAAGTATAAAACCTTTTTTTCAGAGGCCTAACAGAATGTTCATTATATTGAAGTATATTAAGTGTAACAATAGGCCCAATGTGCCTGCATCACTCAACTGATATCCACTTACCTTGGTTCCCCTGTAGATATCTAACATTATACTTACCTTGGTTCCTCTGTAGATCTCTAACATGATACTTACCTTGGTTCCTCTGTAGATATCTAACATGATACTTACCTTGGTTCCTCTGTAGATATCTAACATGATACTTACCTTGGTTCCTCTGTAGATCTCTAACATGATACTTACCTTGGTTCCCCTGTAGATCTCTAACATGATACTTACCTTGGTTCCTCTGTAGATCTCTAACATGATACTTACCTTGGTTCCCCTGTAGATCTCTAACATGATACTTACCTTGGTTCCTCTGTAGATCTCTAACATGATACTTACCTTGGTTCCTCTGTAGATATCTAACATGATACATACCTTGGTTCCCCTGTAGATATCTAACATGATACTTACCTTGGTTCCCCTGTAGATATCTAACATGATACTTACCTTGGTTCCCCTGTAGATCTCTAACATGATACTTACCTTGGTTCCCCTGTAGATCTCTAACATGATACTTACCTTGGTTCCCCTGTAGATCTCTAACATGATACTTACCTTGGTTCCTCTGTAGATCTCTAACATGATACTTACCTTGGTTCCTCTGTAGATCTCTAACATGATACTTACCTTGGTTCCTCTGTAGATCTCTAACATGATACATACCTTGGTTCCCCTGTAGATATCTAACATGATACTTACCTTGGTTCCTCTGTAGATATCTATCATGATACTTACCTTGGTTCCTCTGTAGATCTCTAACATGATACTTACCTTGGTTCCCCTGTAGATCTCTAACATGATACTTACCTTGGTTCCCCTGTAGATATCTAACATGATACTTACCTTGGTTCCCCTGTAGATATCTAACATGATACTTACCTTGGTTCCCCTGTAGATCTCTAACATGATACTTACCTTGGTTCCTCTGTAGATATCTAACATGATACTTACCTTGGTTCCTCTGTAGATCTCTAACATGATACTTACCTTGGTTCCCCTGTAGATATCTAACATGATACTTACCTTGGTTCCCCTGATGAGTAGATATCTAACATGATACTTACCTTGGTTCCCCTGTAGATCTCTAACATGATACTTACCTTGGTTCCTCTGTAGATATCTAACATGATACTTACCTTGGTTCCCCTGATGAGTAGATATCTAACATGATACTTACCTTGGTTCCCCTGTAGATCTCTAACATGATACTTACCTTGGTTCCTCTGTAGATCTCTAACATGATACTTACCTTGGTTCCCCTGTAGATATCTAACATGATACTTACCTTGGTTCCCCTGTAGATATCTAACATGATACTTACCTTGGTTCCCCTGTAGATCTCTAACATGATACTTACCTTGGTTCCTCTGTAGATCTCTAACATGATACTTACCTTGGTTCCTCTGTAGATCTCTAACATGATACTTACCTTGGTTCCCCTGTAGATCTCTAACATGATACTTACCTTGGTTCCCCTGTAGATCTCTAACATGATACTTACCTTGGTTCCCCTGTAGATATCTAACATGATACTTACCTTGGTTCCCCTGTAGATCTCTAACATGATACTTACCTTGGTTCCTCTGTAGATATCTAACATGATACTTACCTTGGTTCCCCTGTAGATATCTAACATGATACTTACCTTGGTTCCCCTGTAGATCTCTAACATGATACTTACCTTGGTTCCTCTGTAGATCTCCAACATGATACTTACCTTGGTTCCCCTGTAGATATCTAACATGATACTTACCTTGGTTCCCCTGTAGATCTCTAACATGATACTTACCTTGGTTCCCCTGTAGATATCTAACATGATACTTACCTTGGTTCCTCTGTAGATCTCTAACATGATACTTACCTTGGTTCCCCTGTAGATCTCTAACATGATACTTACCTTGGTTCCCCTGTAGATATCTAACATGATACTTACCTTGGTTCCCCTGTAGATCTCTAACATGATACTTACCTTGGTTCCCCTGTAGATATCTAACATGATACTTACCTTGGTTCCTCTGTAGATCTCTAACATGATACTTACCTTGGTTCCCCTGTAGATCTCTAACATGATACTTACCTTGGTTCCCCTGTAGATATCTAACATGATACTTACCTTGGTTCCTCTGTAGATCTCTAACATGATACTTACCTTGGTTCCTCTGTAGATCTCTAACATGATACTTACCTTGGTTCCCCTGTAGATCTCTAACATGATACTTACCTTGGTTCCTCTGTAGATCTCTAACATGATACTTACCTTGGTTCCCCTGTAGATCTCTAACATGATACTTACCTTGGTTCCTCTGATGAGTAGATCTCTAACAAAGGGAAATAACCCCAGTATTATATCTGCACCACTGTTGTCACAGAAAACAACTGCACATCGATGAGGAGCTCTGTTCAACCTCTCTCTCCAAGCGTCAAAGTAATCACAAAGCCAGGGGCGCTCTTTAAACAATAATTAGGATTTTACAAAATTATAACAATCACACAACCAAGGTCGGTCTTACAACAATAATAAGGATGTTACAATGCTGATGGTTCCAGCCTAATGTATGTGTCTTTTACTTATCTAAATATGTCTTCCCCTGTTCAGAATAACATATATACTGTACACACAAAACAGTATGTGCTTTATATAGAGCTTAATCTAAGAAAGATGGGTATGTACATGTATGTACCTAGTCATTCTCTTGTGGGCTCCTCTATAACAATAGTGATCATTTATAATAACATATATATATATATATATACCTTCTACTTTATCTAGTGCTTCACTGAAGCCAAACTCCTGCCCGGATTCCATCATTTTGACAACTTCCTTAGCTCCCCAGTCAAACACATTGCCCGCCAGGAGCCCTCTGGCCAGGTTAAGCGGTCGGTCAGTATCACTCATACTGTCCAGGAACTTGAGACGACTTGACAGGCTCCGCAAGGCATGCTCATTCTCAGTCTGTTTTTGCTATTTGAATTATAATAATCAGAAGGGTAATATGATGATTCATTTTGCTGAGGAAAGTGATTTAAAGTGTCATTCTACAGGGGACAAGATCAATTCAACATTAGATACAGTAAAATGGGTTATTGTGGTCTGGGTTATATTTTGGTTTATTTAGTGCTGACCATGAAAGCGCCAACATTTAACACACCAAATTATAGAGTGGTTCGTTTTAAAGGCTGAATATTCTGGACTCTTTTTCACCTTCAGTTGGTAATTAGGTAATGGGGCTTTATGTCTGTGAAAACAATTGGGGATTTTCTTAATCTGCAACGTGTTTCCATAAAATGTGTCAGTTTGTCATTCCTCAAAAAAAGAAAGTTTCCTAATGTGTTGATAATGTTTGTACTTGAAAATTGTGTTATTTGTGTAAACGAGCACAGATCGTATTTTAGCTCAGGTAAGTTCACACTGTTTTGATCGATTATTTGTTCAAATTCAATCAGCCTAGATGATACAATTATACAATAAATAGGTTTGCTGACCCCTTGCATTAGCTTTATGTAAGAATTAATTACGTGTGGAATATATTATCTCTCGGTCTGTGAACAGTCATGACTTCAAAAGCAATTGCCACATGACAATAATAAAACTTTGCCCAGGGGAAAACACATTTTATCTCCAGCTCAGACTGAAGGCAGAAATTGGTAGCATTAAGGCAAAATTTGACACATCAAAATCAAATCACCCCTTTCGACGAAAATATCAAAATTTCCGGACATCAAAAGTCCCATTTTACGGCAAGACAAAAATGATTAACTAATTAAGAGGATTGGTGTGCGAAACTTCGTCTCCGTCACTTACCTGTGAGTAGGGGTCTGTGAAGAGAAAGTCTCTAAGTAAATGGCTACTGGTGTCCAGTAAAAATCTCACCGTAAGAGATCCATAGGCACTGTCAAATAAAACACAATCTTGAAGTCATATTGAAATTATGTAATCTCACCGTCCTAGCTTTGGACCAGGTGAGCTGTTTAATCATAATAAGGTTTTTCTTAGTATTGAAAAATAGCTTAAGACAAGAGGCAACAATACCATGGATTTTCTTTCAGCCCATTGAGACGATCCAGGTAGCTGTCCTTGAATTTGTTTGCTCTTTCTTTAACATCTGGTGAGTTTGCCTGGCTCCTAATGGCCAGACCCTTTGTCTAAAAGTCAATATTATATAAAAAAAATTAGAGGCACATTTAATTTATCTTTTTTCTTAGATATACTGAAACATTTCATTCAAAATAATAACATATTAAATATTTATTTTTGATTAATAACTAAATTATAGTTTTATGCTCAATGCGAATATTTTTTCTGTCATGATGATCTGTTAAACCTGAACATAGTCGCACGCATCAAAATTTTGACTAATTGCCATTTATGGTCAGCCATCCACTGCACACTTCCAAACCCAGGGATTTGTTGTCGGTGCCGCACACTTCCAAACCCAGGGATTTGTTGTCTGTGCTGCACACTTCCAAACCCAGGGATTTGTTGTCTGTACTGCACACTTCCAAACCCAGGGATTTGTTGTCGGTGCTGCACACTTCCAAACCCAGGGATTTGTTGTCGGTGCTGCACACTTCCAAACCCAGGGATTTGTTGTCGGTGCCGCACACTTCCAAACCCAGGGATTTGTTGTCTGTGCTGCACACTTCCAAACCCAGGGATTTGTTGTCGGTGCCGCACACTTCCAAACCCAGGGATTTGTTGTCGGTGCCGCACACTTCCAAACCCAGGGATTTGTTGTCGGTGCCGCACACTTCCAAACCCAGGGATTTGTTGTCGGTGCCGCACACTTCCAAACCCAGGGATTTGTTGTCGGTGCCGCACACTTCCAAACCCAGGGATTTGTTGTCTGTGCCGCACACTTCCAAACCCAGGGATTTGTTGTCTGTGCCGCACACTTCCAAACCCAGGGATTTGTTGTCGGTGCCGCACACTTCCAAACCCAGGGATTTGTTGTCTGTGCTGCACACTTCCAAACCCAGGGATTTGTTGTCGATGCCGCACACTTCCAAACCCAGGGATTTGTTGTCGGTGCCGCACACTTCCAAACCCAGGGATTTGTTGTCTGTGCCGCACACTTCCAAACCCAGGGATTTGTTGTCTGTGCCGCACACTTCCACTTCCAAACCCAGGGATTTGTTGTCGGTGCCGCACACTTCCAAACCCAGGGATTTGTTGTCGGTGCCGCACACTTCCAAACCCAGGGATTTGTTGTCGGTGCCGCACACTTCCAAACCCAGGGATTTGTTGTCTGTGCCGCACACTTCCAAACCCAGGGATTTGTTGTCGGTGCCGCACACTTCCAAACCCAGGGATTTGTTGTCTGTGCCGCACACTTCCAAACCCAGGGATTTGTTGTCTGTACTGCACACTTCCAAACCCAGGGATTTGTTGTCTGTACTGCACACTTCCAAACCCAGGGATTTGTTGTCAGTGCCGCACACTTCCAAACCCAGGGATTTGTTGTCTGTGCTGCACACTTCCAAACCCAGGGATTTGTTGTCTGTGCTGCACACTTCCAAACCCAGGGATTTGTTGTCTGTGCCGCACACTTCCAAACCCAGGGATTTGTTGTCGGTGCCGCACACTTCCAAACCCAGGGATTTGTTGTCTGTGCTGCACACTTCCAAACCCAGGGATTTGTTGTCTGTGCTGCACACTTCCAAACCCAGGGATTTGTTGTCTGTGCTGCACACTTCCAAACCCAGGGATTTGTTGTCAGTGATTGATGTAAGATATGTTGAATGAAATAGTTATACCTATGTGTTAATTGATCAATTTCACACTCACAAGACTACCTCACTACCTTCCACATGACAATTCATTAAGCTAATTGACAGTTGAAGTCAGCATTGGGGATGACTGATAATGCAAGAGTTGCCCTTGGACTCCTAAGTAGTGTCAGAGTTACAAGCCAACATATGGTTCTCAATATTTCTGTACAGTTTCATGAAACTGGCTCACAAGTTTAGGACAATCACTACGGAGGTACATGTAGGACACACAACATCCTCCAAGGTATAGGAACTGTTGAAATCCTGATCACCTACCTAAATACGATAGCATACATTCAAGAGGTCTTACTTGAAAATCCAGGTATTATCCAAAAAGAGTGAGCACATGTACTCTGAGAAGCAAGATCCAAATTTAATGCCGAGAGTCATTGACATGATGTCTTTCAAATCAGCGACGTTGTCAAGGCATTGTGGCACAAAATTTAATGACCACAAACTAGTTTTAACCATAAACAAGTGCAATCAATGATTGCTAAAGCTCACCAGCGGCAGCAATCACACTATGCATTCATTTTTTTTGTATGTATAAGCATGTAATTTTGAAATGGTATGTCACATAATATCGCTCCTAGACCTCTAATGGATGTATAAACCAAATAAGAAGGGTGTGGACTTACAAGCTTTTCAAAACTAACCCCCAAAATCTTTAAAGTGAGTTTTTGTGTCAAAAAAAGTAAGTCCACTAAATAGTAAAACGCCTATTTTTTTCTGCATGATTTGCCACAGCATCACTCCTGGATCTCTAATGAATGTATAAACCAAATTAGAAGGGTGATAGGTGTATACTTTTGGACTCACCCCCAAAACTTTAAAGTGATTTTTGGTGCAAAAAAAGTTAAGTCCACAAAATGGTAAAATGCGAAAAAATCACATTTTTTTTCTGCATGATTTTGCCATAAATCACTCCTAGACCTCTAATGAATGTATAAACCAACTTAGAAGGGCATGAGGTGTATACTTTTGGACTTACAAGCTTTCAAAAAACTTACTCTAAAAACTTTAAAGTGGGTTTTGGTGCCAAAAAAGTTAAGTCCACAAAATGGTAAAATGCGAAAAAATCACCTTTTTTTTTCTGCATAATTTTGCCATAAATCACTCCTAGACCTCTAATGAATATATAAACCAACTTAGAAGGGCATGAGGTGTATACTTTTGGACTTACAAGCTTTCCAAAAACTAACTCCAAAAACTTTAAAGTTTTGGGGTGGGACGCGGACGAGGACGCGGACGCGGATGCGGACGCCGGGGTGACAGCATTAGCTCTTGGTTACTCGTAACCGGTCAGCTAAAATTTAGCCCCATGAAATTATACAACTATTCAGTAATATTAAATGTCTAGTTTATATAAAACAATGACCTTATCTACAGTGTGTGAGAAGCAGTCGAGCCAGTACTCGCGGGCGTCCGGGTCCTTGGTCAGGTCAACCGTGTCTGGATTGTAAGTGTCTGGGTCAAGCAGTACTGGACAGTGGTCACGAGCATTCACCTTGTCCAGTTCCAGCATATCAAACTGTCAATAATAAGACTCATTTATTATATAGAATTATGAATAAAGGACTTGTTATAACAGAACCCAACAAACTATCAGGTTTTAGATTATGTACATTGTGTTTCCTCTAGATAATGTACATTGTGTGTGATTATAATTTCTAATGTTTGTGACATTATTTTGCCTGTACATGTAAATCATCTTACATCATTCTTTAGGTATACAGGTACAGCAAATGAAATAAGAATACTGCACCATATTTTTTATTTTCTTCTGATGAATAAGAAATACATATTAACAGGTACGTTGGCAGTTTCCTCTCTTCTCCTATTCAATTCAATGTAGATTTGACATCCCATGAATAAAATTCTATGAAAATTAAATTCAAGCCTAACATTTGTTATCACTAATGAAATCCCAGGCTTGATCTGCTTCAATGTCCTTAAATTATGGAAATCCGTAACTTATAACTTTCCACTGGAGACATTAAATTATCAGATTTCAGGTTCTTTTTTTACGGTTAGGAAATGTCAGAGAAAATGTGTGCTGTACAAAATAGAGTTATGGGATTTCCCTATAGGTTAATGGTCTGGATTTCTTTAATAAGTTGAGGGTTTTCCTTAATAAGTTAAGGATCCAGGATTCCTTAATAAGTTGAGGATTTTCCCAGTAAGTTGAAGAATTTCCAGATATCCGAGTTAAGTTTGTCTTTAGTTCATTTATTCAACAATCAACGTACATATTTTTCAATCAATGATTTATACATTTTATTTAGAAGTTACTATTATAGCTATCCTATTACTCAAAGAAAGATCTACTTATAGTAAGAGGTTGATAAAATAACAGCTTCCCTCATCAGTCTTGTCACTTATAGACGAGGACAGATCAGTACTATGTACCTACCGTGGAGCTCCTTGTCCGTTTCCAGTTGTTTGAGGACTGCTGACTACTACTGAGACCAGAACTGCGTGCATAGTTTTCTCCCCAGGTATAGGACTGACTCCCTACAAACACAATCTTTTACCTACAGCCAAGCTAGTAGTAAGTATGGTTACCTAAAGCCAAGCTTGTACGGTTACCTACAGCCAAGCTAGTAGTAAGTATGGTTACCTACAGCCAAGCTTGTACGGTTACCTACAGCCAAGCTTGTACGGTTACCTACAGCCAAGCTAGTACGGTTACCTGCAGCCAATCTTGTACGGTTACCTACAGCCAATCTTGTACAGTTACCTACAGCCAAGCTTGTACGGTTACCTACAGCCAAGCTTGTACGGTTACCTACAGCCAAGCTTGCACGGTTACCTACAGCCAAGCTAGTACGGTTACCTACAGCCAAGCTAGTACGGTTACCTACAGCCAAGCTAGTACGGTTACCTACAGCCAAGCTTGTACGGTTACCTACAGCCAAGCTTATACGGTCACCTACAGCCAAGCTTGTACGGTCACCTACAGCCAAGCTAGTACGATTACCTACAGCCAAGCTAGTTCGGTTACCTACAGCCAAGCTTGTACGGTTACCTACAGCCAAGCTAGTACGGTTACCTGCAGCCAAGCCAGTACGGTTACCTGCAGCCAAGCTTGTACGGTTACCTACAGCCAAGCTAGTACGGTTACCTACAGCCAAGCTTGTACGGTTACCTACAGCCAAGCTAGTAGTAAGTATAGTTACCTACAGCCAAGCTTGTACGGTTACCTACAGCCAAGCTTGTACGGTTACCTACAGCCAAGCTTGTACGGTTACCTACAGCCAAGCTAGTACGGTTACCTACAGCCAAGCTAGTACGGTTACCTACAGCCAAGCTTGTACGGTTACCTACAGCCAAGCTTGTACGGTTACCTACAGCCAAACTTGTACGGTTACCTGCAGCCAAGCTTGTACGGTCACCTACAGCCAAGCTAGTACGGTTACCTACAGCCAAGCTTGTACGGTTACCTACAGCCAAGCTTGTACGGTTACCTACAGCCAAACTTGTACGGTTACCTACAGCCAAGCTAGTACGGTCACCTACAGCCAAGCTAGTACGGTTACCTACAGCCAAGCTTGTACGGTTACCTACAGCCAAGCTTGTACGGTTACCTACAGCCAATCTTGTACGGTTACCTACAGCCAAGCTTGTACAGTTACCTACAGCCAAGCTTGTACGGTAACCTACAGCCAAGCTAGTACGGTTACCTACAGCCAAGCTTGTACGGTCACCTACAGCCAAGCTAGTACGGTTACCTACAGCCAAGCTAGTACGGTTACCTACAGCCAAGCTAGTATGGTTACCTACAGCCAAGCTTGTACAGTTACAATTACAATAGAATGCTTCATATCCTAATGTCACATAGCAAAATGCCACATAACCCAAATTTCAATTATCTGAATATCATCTATGTTCCACATATAATACATTCTGCACTTGTTATGAAATATCTCCATATCTATTGTTTATATACCAAGTTATAGGGCCCTGTAGTCTAGTAACAAAAGAGTTCCATGGGTCCTATCGATCACCTGAGTTCTAAAGTATACTCACTTCTGATAGATGTTTTGCTTTTAAACTATGAATGAACATACCCCACCTGTTACCTTGAAAATAGGTCAAGGACATTAATTTGACTATGTTTGGGATAGCCCTTCATCCCAGCATGCTTAACTGCCCTAATATCATGACCCTGGGCCTCTTGGTTATTGAGAAGTCAAAAATGTTAATTGTTTCTGATTGGACAAGGTACACAGAGTCTATCAAATTAGGTCACTTAATTAACACTTCATATCAGGTGACCTAAATAACTAAGAATGATTTAATACGGTCGTCAAATAAACCTTTCTGATTTTGAGTCAAAGTGTATGTGTTGGCCCCGTTCAGCTGCATTTTTGCAGAATAAATACAAGGATACTTATTATTACAGTCTCCTTGTCCCGTTTATTTATTTGAAGCAGCTATCATGACCTGAAGATTTATATGACAAAGTATTAGCATATAAAACGGGGTGGCAGTTAGGGCATAAGAATTGTACCCCTTACCCCAATAGCCAGACTTTATGGCTCTTAATATTGCCAGCCCACCATCTGGCTATTATTTGTTCTTTCTATAAAATATTGAATTTCATTCCTAATACCTTAACTCTAATTCTTGAGTTGAACATTAGCACAGATTTGAGGAAGACTATGTGTGTTCTGACCCTCGACCCTGTATACCATGTGAGGAAGGCTATGTGTGTTCTGACCCTCTGCCCTATATACCATGTGAGGAAGGCTACATGTATGTGTGTTCTGACCCTCGGCCCTGTATACCATGTGAGGAAGGCTATTTAGGTTCTGACCCTTGGCCCTGTATACCATGTGAGGAAGGCTATATGTAGGTTCTGCCCCTTGGCCCTATATACCATGTGAGGAAGGCTATATGTAGGTTCTGACCCTTGGCCCTATATACCATGTGAGGAAGGCTATGTTTGTTCTGACCCTTGGCCCTGTATACCATGTGAGGAAGGCTATGTAGGTTCTGCCCCTTGGCCCTGTATACCATGTGAGGAAGGCTATGTAGGTTCTGCCCCTTGGCCCTGTATACCATGTGAGGAAGGCTATGTGGGTTCTGCCCCTTGGCCCTGTATACCATGTGAGGAAGGCTATATGTAGGTTCTGACCCTTTCCCTATATACCATGTGAGGAAGGCTATGTGGGTTCTGACCCTTGGCCCTGTATACCATGTGAGGAAGGCTATGTGTGTTCTGACCCTTGGCCCTATATACCATGTGAGGAAGGCTATGTGGGTTCTGACCCTTTGCCCTATATACCATGTGAGGAAGGCTATGTGGGTTCTGACCCTTGGCCCTGTATACCATGTGAGGAAGGCTATGTGGGCTCTGAGCCTTGGCCCTATATACCATGTAAGGAAGGCTATGTGTGTTCTGACCCTTGGCCCTGTATATTATGTGAGGAAGGCTATGTGTGTTCTGACCCTTGGCCCTATATACCATGTGAGGAAGGCTATGTGGGTTCTGACCCTTGGCCCTGTATACCATGTGAGGAAGGCTATGTGGGCTCTGAGCCTCGGCCCTATATACCATGTGAGGAAGGCTATGTTTGTTCTGACCCTCGGCCCTATATACATGTGAGGAAGGCTATGTGTGTTCTGACCCTCTGCCCTGTATACAATGTGAGGAAGGCTATGTCGGTTCTGCCCCTTGGCCCTATATACCATGTGAGGAAGGCTATGTAGGTTCTGACCCTTGGCTCTGTATACCATGTGAGGAAGACTATGTGTGTTCTGACCCTCTGCCCTGTATACCATGTGAGGAAGGCTATGTGTGTTCTGACCCTCTGCCCTGTATACCATGTGAGGAAGGCTATGTGGGTTATGACCCTTGGCCCTGTATACCATGTAAGGAAGGCTATGTATATATGTAGGTTCTGCCCCTTGGCCCTGTATACCATGTGAGGAAGGCTATGTAGGTTCTGCCTCTTTGCCTTATATACCATGTGAGGAAGCTATGTGTGTTCTGACCCTTGACCTTATATACCATGTGAGGAAGGCTATGTGGGTTCTGACCCTTGGCCCTATATACCATGTGAGGAAGGCTATGTGTGTTCTGACCCTTGGCCCTGTATACCATGTGAGGAAGGCTATGTAGGTTCTGACCGTTGGCCCTATATACCATGTGAGGAAGGCTATGTGGGCTCTGAGCCTTGGCCCTATATACCATGTAAGGAAGGCTATGTGTGTTCTGACCCTTGGCCCTGTATATTATGTGAGGAAGGCTATGTGTGTTCTGACCCTTTGCCCTATATACCATGTGAGGAAGGCTATGTGGGTTCTGACCCTTGGCCCTGTATACCATGTGAGGAAGGCTATGTTGGCTCTGAGCCTCGGCCCTATATACCATGTGAGGAAGGCTATGTTTGTTCTGACCCTCGGCCCTATATACATGTGAGGAAGGCTATGTGGGTTCTGACCCTTGGCCCTATATACCATGTGAGGAAGGCTATGTCGGTTCTGCCCCTTGGCCCTATATACCATGTGAGGAAGGCTATGTAGGTTCTGCCCCTTGGCCCTGTATACCATGTGAGGAAGGCTATGTAGGTTCTGCCCCTTGGCCCTATATACCATGTGAGGAAGGCTATGTGGGCTCTGACCCTTGGCCCTGTATACCATGTGAGGAAGGCTATGTAGGTTCTGACCCTTGGCCCTGTATACCATGTGAGGAAGGCTATGTAGGGTTCTGACCCTTGGCCCTGTATACCATGTGAGGAAGGCTATGTGGGTTCTGACCCTTGGCCCTGTATACCATGTGAGGAAGGCTATATGTAGGTTCTGACCCTTGGCCCTATATACCATGTGAGGAAGGCTATGTGGGTTCTGACCCTTGGCCCTGTATACCATGTGAGGAAGGCTATGTGTGTTCTGACCCTTGGCCCTATATACCATGTGAGGAAGGCTATGTGGGTTCTGACCCTTGGCCCTATATACCATGTGAGGAAGGCTATGTGGGTTCTGACCCTTGGCCCTGTATACCATGTGAGGAAGGCTATGTAGGTTCTGACCGTTGGCCCTATATACCATGTGAGGAAGGCTATGTGTGTTCTGACCCTTGGCCCTATATACCATGTAAGGAAGGCTATGTGTGTTCTGACCCTCGGCCCTATATACCATGTGAGGAAGGCTATGTAGGTTCTGACCCTTGGCCCTGTATACCATGTGAGGAAGGCTATGTGGGTTCTGACCCTTGGCTCTGTATACCATGTGAGGAAGACTATGTGTGTTCTGACCCTCTGCCCTGTATACCATGTGAGGAAGGCTATGTGTGTTCTGACCCTCTGCCCTGTATACCATGTGAGGAAGGCTATGTGGGTTATGACCCTTGGCCCTGTATACCATGTAAGGAAGGCTATGTATATATGTAGGTTCTGCCCCTTGGCCCTGTATACCATGTGAGGAAGGCTATGTAAGTTCTGCCTCTTTGCCTTATATACCATGTGAGGAAGCTATGTGTGTTCTGACCCTTGACCTTATATACCATGTGAGGAAGGCTATGTGGGTTCTGACCCTTGGCCCTATATACCATGTGAGGAAGGCTATGTTTGTTCTGACCCTTGGCCCTGTATACCATGTGAGGAAGGCTATGTAGGTTCTGACCGTTGGCCCTATATACCATGTGAGGAAGGCTATGTGTGTTCTGACCCTTGGCCCTATATACCATGTAAGGAAGGCTATGTGTGTTCTGACCCTCGGCCCTATATACCATGTGAGGAAGGCTATGTAGGTTCTGACCCTTGGCCCTGTATACCATGTGAGGAAGGCTATGTGGGTTCTGACCCTTGACCTTATATACCATGTGAGGAAGGCTACGTGGGTTCTGACCCTTGACCTTATATACAAAAGTAATTAAAAATACATACCAGACTCATCATTCTCTTCCGCCCCTCTCAGAAAGGCACCAATGGCTCCCAAATAGCCCTCATGTCGTAGGAAAAGGGGCTGAATTTCATCCTGAAACAGCAAACATATTTTCAGAAGGTTATTAGAACTTCATAGTTTAAACACTTTTACATTATCAATTTCACTTAAAGCATAATATGTAATAAAATTTTCAACCAAAATCTGGAGCTCAAACATAATTTAGTTAATAAATACAAGAATTACATGTTATTATGTATGTGTTGCATATCACTGCAGCAGTGCTACTCAAAGTCCAATTAATGTCACTTCTTCTCAAATTCCAAATTAATGTCCCCGTTAGCTTCTCCAACCCAAATCAATGTCACTGCTTCTCATAGTCCAATTAAAGTCATGGTTCTCAAAGACCAATAAATGTCACTGCTTCTCAAAGTCCAACTAGTGTGACCACTTCTCAAAGTTCAATAAATGTCAACACTTCTCAAAGTTCAATAAATGTCAAACTTCTCAAAGTTAAATAAATGTCACACTTCTCAAAGTTAAATAAATGTCATTACTTCTCAAAGTCCAACTAGTGTGACCACTTCTCAAAGTTCAATAAATTTAACCTTTTCACAAAATCCAATTAAAATCATGCTTCACAAAACCCAACTAACGTTCATGCTTCTCAAATTTAAAGTCCAACTAACAACACTAAACTAAACCAAACCCCTTCTGGCCCCTGTTAACAATAGTAACAGTGACTTTGACCTTAACCCAACACAAGCGTTGATGCAGCCGCAGGCTGAAAAGTAACACATTTGTCTCATTCTGTGACTCCCTCTCAGCCAAGACAAAAACAAGCAGCACATTTTATGTCATCTAATCAATCTAAAATTTAAGTGTTCAAATCTAAGGTAAAATGGCTTATTTGGCAGTTATCCAAAAAATCTTTGAAAGAAAGTGTTATACATTCAGTGACACCTGCCTTGATCTAGCTGCCGGTTATTATCATTAGATTATTGACCCTATAACTGACCTTTGACCAGAAGTTGATGGCGAATGTGATAGTTCGCATGGTCAGTGGATGTCCTCGAATGAAGTAGCCCCCGAAGTAGATCTTGGTCAGTCCATGCATACGGGCATGGAGACAGGCAATCTGACCAATGTCATTACTGATGGACAAGAGGAGTGAGCGAGCTATGTCTTCTTCTCTGAAGCAAGATTCTGTAGAGAGCATGTATTGATTAAATTAAATGAAAATAAAATTAATAATTCTGGCAACCAAATTAAAGACAAACTGTACCATCTAATTATAACATTAGGCCTGACCAGGAGTCCAAATTAAAGACAAACTGTACCATCTAATTATAACATTAGGCCTGACCAGGAGTCCAAATTATAGACAAGTTATACTATCTAATTATAACATTAGGCCTGACCAGGAGTCCAAATTATAGACAAGTTGTACTATCTAATTATAACATTAGGCCTGACCAGGAGTTCAAATTATAGACAAGTTGTACCATCTAATTATAGCATTAGGCCTGACCAGGAGTCCAAATTATACACAAGTTGTACTATCTAATTATAACATTAGGTCTGACCAGGAGTCCAAATTATAGACAAGTTATATAACATTAGGCCTGACCAGGAGTCCAAATTATAGACAAGTTGTACCATCTAATTATAGCATTAGGCCTGACCAGGAGTCCAAATTATACACAAGTTGTACTATCTAATTATAACATTAGGCCAGACCAGGAGTTCAAATTATAGACAAGTTGTACTATCTAATTATAACATTAGGCCTGACCAGGAGTCCAAATTATAGACAAGTTGTACTATCTAATTATAACATTAGGCCTGACCAGGAGTCCAAATTATAGACAAGTTGTACTATCTAATTATAGCATTAGGCCTGACCAGGAGTCCAAATTATAGACAAGTTGTACTATCTAATTATAACATTAGGCCTGACCAGGAGTCCAAATTATACACAAGTTGTACTATCTAATTATAACATTAGGTCTGACCAGGAGTCCAAATTATAGACAAGTTATATAACATTAGGCCTGACCAGGAGTCCAAATTATAGACAAGTTGTACCATCTAATTATAACATTAGGCCTGACCAGGAGTCCAAATTATACACAAGTTGTACCATCTAATTATAACATTAGGCCTGACCAGGAGTCCAAATTATAGACAAGTTGTACCATCTAATTATAACATTAGGCCTGACCAGGAGTCCAAATTAAAGACAAACTGTACCATCTAATTATAACATTAGGCCTGACCAGGAGTCCAAATTATAGACAAGTTATACTATCTAATTATAACATTAGGCCTGACCAGGAGTCCAAATTATAGACAAGTTGTACTATCTAATTATAACATTAGGCCTGACCAGGAGTCCAAATTATACACAAGTTGTACTATCTAATTATAACATTAGGCCTGACCAGGAGTCCAAATTATAGACAAGTTGTACCATCTAATTATAACATTAGGCCTGACCAGGAGTCCAAATTATACACAAGTTGTACTATCTAATTATAACATTAGGTCTGACCAGGAGTCCAAATTATAGACAAGTTGTACCATCTAATTATAACATTAGGCCTGACCAGGAGTCCAAATTATACACAAGTTGTACCATCTAATTATAACATTAGGCCTGACCAGGAGTCCAAATTAAAGACAAACTGTACCATCTAATTATAACATTAGGCCTGACCAGGAGTCCTAATTATAGACAAGTTGTACTATCTAATTATAACATTAGGTCTGACCAGGAGTCCAAATTACAGACAAGTTGTACCATCTAATTATAGACAAGTTGTACTATCTAATTATAACATTAGGCCTGACCAGGAGTCCAAATTATAGACAAGTTGTACTATCTAATTATAACATTAGGCCTGACCAGGAGTCCAAATTATAGACAAGTTGTACTATCTAATTATAACATTAGGCCTGACCAGGAGTCCAAATTATACACAAGTTGTACTATCTAATTATAGACAAGTTGTACTATCTAATTATAACATTAGGCCTGACCAGGAGTCCAAATTACAGACAAGTTGTACTATCTAATTATAACATTAGGCCTGACCAGGAGTCCAAATTATACACAAGTTGTATATGTACATGTATTTACCCCAAAACACCTACATGTATTTAGTTCCAAATGGATGTTCTATTCCATCTGTATAGACCCTCTCTGGTCCTTGTGTGATTACACCCTACCCCGGTCCTTGTGTGATTACACCCTACCCTACCCTGGTTTATTACACCCTACCTCTGTCCTTGTGTGATTACACCCTTCCCTGGTTTATTACACCCTACCCCAGTTTATTACACCCTACCCTAGTTTATTACACCCTACCCTGGTTTATTACACCCTACCCCAGGTTTATTACACCCTACCCCAGGTTTATTACACCCTACCCTAGTTTATTACACCCTACCCAGGTTTATTACACCCTACCCCAGGTTTATTACACCCTACCCCAGGTTTATTACACCCTACCCTAGTTTATTACACCCTACCCTGGTTTATTACACCCTACCCCAGGTTTATTACACCCTACCCCAGGTTTATTACACCCTACCCCAGATTATTACACCCTACCCCAGTTTATTACACCCTACCCCAGTTTATTACACCCTACCCTGGTCCTTGTGTGATTACACCCTACCCCAGTTTATTACACCCTACCCTAGTTTATTACACCCTACCCCGGTTTATTACACCCCACTCCGGTTTATTACACCCCACCCTGGTTTATTACACCCTACCCCGGTTTATTACACCCTACCCCAGTTTATTACACCCTAACCCAGTCCTTTTTACACCCTACCCCGGTCCTAGTGTTATTACACCCTACCCCGGTCCTAGTGTGATTACACCCTACCCCGGCCTTGTGTGATTACACCCCACCCTGGTTTATTACACCCTACCCTGGTTTATTACCCCCTACCCCGGTTTATTACACCCCACCCTGGTTTATTACACCCCACCCTGGTTTATTACACCCCACCCTGGTTTATTACACCCTACCCTGGTTTATTACACCCTACCCCGGTTTATTACACCCCACCCTGGTTTATTACACCCTACCCCGGTTTATTACACCCTACCCTAGTTTATTACACCCTACCCCAGTTTATTACACCCTACCCCAGATTTATTACACCCTACCCCAGATTTATTACACCCTACCCCAGATTATTACACCCTACCCCAGTTTATTACACCCTACCCCAGTTTATTACACCCTACCCTGGTCCTTGTGTGATTACACCCTACCCTGGTTTATTACACCCTACCCCAGATTATTACACCCTACCCCGGTTTATTACACCCCCACCCTGGTTTATTACACCCCCACCCTGGTTTATTACACCCTACCCCGGTTTATTACACCCTACCCCAGTTTATTACACCCTAACCCAGTCCTTTTTACACCCTACCCCGGTCCTAGTGTTATTACACCCTACCCCGGTCCTAGTGTGATTACACCCTACCCCGGCCTTGTGTGATTACACCCCACCCTGGTTTATTACACCCTACCCCGGCCTTGTGTGATTACACCCCACCCTGGTTTATTACACCCTACCCCGGTCCTTGTGTGATTACACCCTACCCTACCCAGGTTTATTACACCCCACCCTGGTTTATTACCCCCTACCCCGGTCCTTGTGTGATTACACCCTACCCTGGTTTATTACACCCTACCCCGGTTTATTACACCCCACCCTGGTTTATTACACCCTACCCTGGTTTATTACACCCTACCCCGGTTTATTACACCCCACCCTGGTTTATTACACCCCACCCTGGTTTATTACAACCTACCCCAGTTTATTACACCCTAACCCAGTCCTTTTTACACCCTACCCTGGTCCTTGAGTGGCTGTGTAGCCTTGCCGAAGCTGCTAGCTATCACATCCCCTGTCAGACCAATGCTTGAGTACTCTCCACCGTAGATATCCTTGACTAACATGTCCACCTCTCGATGGTCTCCCTTCTCGGCCAGCTCCAGTAACTCGTCAAACGTCTGTCACATAGAAAACAGAAAAAAGGTATGAAATTGTGTTTACATTA
This sequence comes from Pecten maximus, assembly GCF_902652985.1. Lineage (NCBI taxonomy): Eukaryota > Metazoa > Mollusca > Bivalvia > Pectinida > Pectinidae > Pecten > Pecten maximus. The sequence continues at coordinate 249,446 of NC_047028.1, read as the reverse complement.
TATCTTATCATCTTAATTCTGGTATAAAATTGTGTTTACATTATATTTTTATCATCTTAATTCTGGTATAACATTGTGTTTACATTATATTTTATCATCTTAATTCTGGTATAACATTGTGTTTACATTATATTTTATCATCTTAATTCTGGTATAACATTGTGTTTACATTATATCTTATCTTAATTCTGGTATAACATTGTGTTTACATTATATTTTATCATCTTAATTCTGGTATAACATTGTGTTTACATTATATCTTATCTTAATTCTGGTATAACATTGTGTTTACATTATATCTTATCTTAATTCTGGTATAACATTGTGTTTACATTATATTTTATCATCTTAATTCTGGTATAACATTGTGTTTACATTATATTTTATCATCTTAATTCTGGTATAACATTGTGTTTACATTATATTTTATCATCTTAATTCTGGTATAACATTGTGTTTACATTATATTTTATCATCTTAATTCTGGTATAACATTGTGTTTACATTATATTTTATCATCTTAATTCTGGTATACCATTGTGTTTACATTATATTTTATCATCTTAATTCTGGTATAACATTGTGTTTACATTATATTTTATCATCTTAATTCTGGTATAACATTATGTTTACATTATATTTTTATCATTTTAATTCTGGTATAACATTGTGTTTACATTATATTTTTATCATCTTAATTCTGGTATAACATTGTGTTTACATTATATTTTTATCATCTTAATTCTGGTATAACATTGTGTTTACATTATATTTTTATCATCTTAATTCTGTAAGAACAATTTACAGTAGTTCATATGTTAGTGACACAAAATGTTTTCATGAAACATTGTGTATCTTTTTAATGAAAACAAGGTAATTTTGAATGAAACTAATCCCTACCAATCTTTTCATTTTGCAAGGAATGTTTTGTAATTTTTAGTTATGGTGACATTGACATTAAATTTTGACCTTTGACCTTTTGATTTGAGAAAAAAAACAATTACAAGCAACAACAGCTGTTGGAGAACAGCAAAGCTCGTCTCGCAAATGTTTGTCAATAAATAATTAAAATATAAACATTGGTATGGTTTCGTAAATTGCATTAATAATATTTATATTGTTTACTTGATCAGATTGTGTATTCATGCAATTTTCAAAACCATACCAATTTATATTTACATGTATATGTAAGTTATTTATTGACAAACACTCGGGAGACAAGCTACGCTGTTTTTGAGATTGAATAAATATATCAAATAATTGCTTTTGGATCTATTTCTTTAATTTTTTGATAAAATATTATCCTAATGAGAGTTGTCTCCCTGTAAAATGTGGAACTGTATAAATTGTCTAATGTGAGCATTTTCACATTGTTCTTTTTTCCGTTTCACTCCTAGAAGGGATAATGTAACTCCAGAGGGACTCTTTGACCAAATATCAGCACCCTAGTACAATTATAATTAAAAGTGATGTATTAATAGCTTTCAACACTTGCACAACAAATTTGAAAAATCTTCTTTTTTTCCCCCAAAAAAAATCTTTCAGTTTAACTCCAGCAAGGGATAGTTTAACCCACACAGGGCCCTAATACCATGTATTACTATGCCTTTCAACACTCACAACATAAACTTAACACAAAAATGTTCTAAGTCCAAATATTAAAAAAAAAATAGATTTAAAAAGAAAAAAATCTATTTTTTTTTAGTTTTACTCCAGGAAGGGATAGTCTTACTCCAGAGGGACTCTATTGTCAAATATCAGCACCCTAGTACAATTATAAAGTGATAAATTAAAACATTTCAACACTTGCACCAAAAAAAACTTAATGCAGAAATATTCTATGTCCAAAAATTTGAAAAATCTGGGGTTTTTTTTCAAAAAATCTTTTAGTTTAGTTTAAACATTTGAAAAACCAACACCGACGCAGGAGTGACAACATAAGCTCTCCCTCTTCTCCAAAGAGACGAGCTAAAAACTCCTGATACAAAAATAATGTGAAGTTATGACCAGAAGGGTGTGGGGGATAATAAATCTAGAGTGATATCTGATGCCATTAAGAAGATATAATGTTGTCCTTAAACAACTATAGGATGATACAAAACATACATGTACTCCATTTCCCAGCACCGCAGTGGCAGTGACAATTTGTCTGTTTTGCCACATTTCTTGCAGCAAGCTGAGGGCATACATGTATATGGTAGGGGTATATTTAAGTTCAACCACGGTGTCCCTATTTGTGATGATGTACAAGCTGGCCATACTATACTATGACAATCAATATATACCATTGAAGAGGTACAAGATCTCCCCCATCCCCTCCCTGCAGCAGTATCAATAATAGAGCTTTCTGCTGCTGACCAGGTCCGGAACTGGAGCCTGTATCTGAGGCTGAAGAGGCTAAAGAAGATGGACCTGGTTAGAGGGGGGCAGCCCTCAGGATCCCAAAGAGTGGATGTACACTTCCGGCATGTTGTGTTTTTTACCCAGCAACATACAAACACAAAATCTTCTTCACATAGGTTTTTTATGCTGTCTTGTCTAAGTCTAGGATAAAATGATTGCTATTGATTATAAGGCATTCCTTTTAATACTGTGTACAAGAACATGATCCAAACTTACTCAGCATATATCACGCTTCATACATAGAAAGTTTTGGCAGAATGTTACCAGAAACCTTGACTAGAACTTAAGAAACGTGAGGACCCCATCAGAATGTCATGAGCCAGGAGTGAACATACTAGTATCCACGGTAGACCTTGAGCCAAACGTTACCATGCCTTTATGCCTCCAGGCCCCTTTTCAGCCCACAGCCCATCACGGATACAGTAATAGATCGTAAGTATGAAAAGTTGGCTAGACCTAACAAAACTTAAACAAGGAGCAAAAAATGGCAAAAATCCCACAGTACACTACGCTTTAGGTAAAGTGAGTATCATAGCCACCAGGGGAATGGTGTAAACGTTAAGGTACTGAACAGTCTTTACTGGCTTTTATCATAAGTGTCCCCAGTTTGTCCCAGTAACTACTGTGTGGCCTACCTTGACCTTTGTCAGCAGTGACCCCAGACACCAGTTTGTCCCAGTAACTACTGTGTGGCCTAACTTGACTTTTGTTAGCAGTGACCCCAGACACCAGTTTGTCCTAGTAACTACTGTGTGGCCGACCTTGACTTTTGTCAGCAGTGACCCCGGACACCAGTTTGTCCCAGTAACTACTGTGTGGCTTACCTTGGCTTATGTCAGCAGTGACACCAGACCCCAGTATGTCCCAGTAACTACTGTGTGGCCTACCTTGACTTTTGTCAGCAGTGACCCCAGACATCAGTATGTCCCAGTAACTACTGTGTGGCCTAACTTGACTTTTGTCAGCAGTGACCCCAGACACCAGTATGTCCCAGTAACTACTGTGTGGCCTACCTTGACCTTTGTTAGCAGAGACCCCAGACCCCAGTTTGTCCCAGTAACTACTGGGTGGCCTACCTTGACTTTTGTCAGCAGTGACCCCAGACATCAGTATGTCCCAGTAACTACTGTGTGGCCTACCTTGACTTTTGTCAGCAGTGACCCCAGACACCAGTTTGTCCCAGTAACTACTGGGTGGCCGACCTTGACTTTTGTCAGCAGTGACACCAGACACAAGTATGTCCTAGTAACTACTGTGTGGCCTAACTTGACTTTTGTCAGCAGTGACCCCAGACACCAGTTTGTCCCAGTAACTACTGGGTGGCCGACCTTGACTTTTGTCAGCAGTGACACCAGACCCCAGTTTGTCCCAGTAACTACTGTGTGGCCTACCTTGACTTTTGTCAGCAGTGACCCCAGACCCCAGTTTGTCCTAGTAACTACTGTGTGGCTTACCTTGACCTTTGTCAGCAGTGACCCCAGACACAAGTATGTCCTAGTAACTTCTGTGTGGCCTACCTTGACTTTTGTCAGCAGTGACCCCAGACACCAGTTTGTCCTATTAACTTCTGTGTGGCCTACCTTGACCTTTGTCAGCAGTGACCCCAGACACCAGTTTGTCCCAGTAACTACTGTGTGGCTTACCTTGACGTTTGTCAGCAGTGACACCAGACACAAGTATGTCCCAGTAACTACTGTGTGGCCTACCTTGACCTTTGTCAGCAGTGACCCCAGACAAAAGTATGTCCCAGTAACTTCTGTGTGGCCAACCTTGACCTTTGTCAGCAGTGACCCCAGACACCAGTATGTCCCAGTAACTACTGTGTGGCTTACCTTGGCTTTTGTCAGCAGTGACCCCAAACCCCAGAATGTTCCCCCTCCATTTGATGTTCCACCAATTCTCTCAAAATTTGTTTCGGAGTCGACCTTGAAAAGACAATTTTGAAGTTTGAAGCAAAATATTATTTCCAATTTCCAAAGAACATGTGAGTGATTAGAGAACAGAAACAATCTACAATGACCTATTTAATCTACATCACAATGATAATCGTTGGTGGTGATTTGAATGCTACAACCTTGTCCTTTGATTATTGTTTATCCCTTATGCTGGCTTCATCCTTATCAGACTAGTCTGACCACTACAATGACCTCCAATTTACCAGACTGACCCTCTGACCTTACTTTGATCACTGACTGACCAACTGACCCTGTGTTGACTTCGCCTTTATCAGACTGACCCCTGACCCTATCATAACCCCACCTTTATAAGACTGACCCCTGACCCTATGATGACCTCACCTTTATAAGACTGACCCCATAATGACCTCACCTTTATCAGACTGACCCCTGACCCTATGATTACCCCACCTTTATAAGACTGACCCCTGACCCTATGATGACCTCACCTTTATAAGACTGACCGTATAATGACCTCACCTTTATAAGACTGACCCCTGACCCTATGATGACCTCACCTTTATAAGTCTGACCCCATAATGACCTCACCTTTATAAGTCTGACCCAATAATGACCTCACCTTTATAAGACTGACCCCTGACCCTATGTTGACCAGGAGATAAGGGAAGACGTTGTGATTCACTCCCTGGAACTTGTACTCTGGTTTCTCATGACGATGATAGGAAAAAGCCTCGTCTGGTATGTTTTGTAGCAGGAAGTTACAGCCTTGTATCAAACACTGCATTTCATCTTCTTTATCTATTCTGAGTACAAATAGAAACATGTCAAATCATACAGACAACCACCATGTTACAAACTTAAACATGACAAATTATACAGGCAACCACCATGTTACAAACTTAAACATGACAAATTATACAGACAACCACCATGTTACAAACTTAAACATGACAAATTATACAGACAACCACCATGTTACAAACTTAAACATGTCAAATCATACAGACAACCACCATGTTACAAACTTAAACATGTCAAATCATACAGGCAACCACGTACACCATGTTACAAACTTAAACATGTCAAATCATACAGGCAACCACCATGTTACAAACTTAAACATGTCAAATTATACAGACAACCACCATGTTACAAACTTAAACATGACAAATTATACAGACAACCACCATGTTACAAACTTAAACATGTCAAATCATACAGACAACCACCATGTTACAAACTTAAACATGACAAATTATACAGACAACCACCATGTTACAAACTTAAACATGTCAAATCATACAGGCAACCACCATGTTACAAACTTAAACATGACAAATCATACAGACAACCACCATGTTACAAACTTAAACATGACAAATTATACAGACAACCACCATGTTACAAACTTAAAAATGACAAATTATACAGACAACCACCATGTTACAAACTTAAACATGACAAATTATACAGGCAACCACCATGTTACAAACTTAAACATGACAAATTATACAGACAACCACCATGTTACAAACTTAAACATGTCAAATCATACAGACAACCACCATGTTACAAACTTAAACATGTCAAATTATACAGACAACCACCATGTTACAAACTTAAACATTTCAAATCATACAGACAACCACCATGTTACAAACTTAAACATGTCAAATCATACAGACAACCACGTACACCATGTTACAAACTTAAACATGGCAAGTTACAAGTTTATAACATGAAAAATAAATTATATTCTAAGTAAATTGATACTTTGGAGTAAGTAATAATTTGATATTTCTGGATACAATGAAACAAGATACCCAAAAGGATCTCAGAACTAACATTGAAAGTTATTGGTTGTTTGTAAGATTGATCAATTCTCTTCCTTGTTAATTAGTACTCATCCCTTGATGTATATAGCATATTAAAAAAAATTACAGTACTGTAATATGTTCTTCAGTCTCAATAATGAACATGTACAACTTGCGAAGAAGAAACTGCATTTACACTTGGGAAAATATTCACTGAACAATTATCTAAAATGGTGATTACAAACTTCATTTGTCAAAATCAGTGATGAGCACCTCTCAACCATTTCGTTTCCCGATCAGTCTCAAAACTTAAAACATTGTACCTATATAATTATGAAATTTGAGAAATATACTTCTAGCACTCTTAAAAATAGTGATAATAAACTACCAAGAAGGCAACCTGTTAGATCCAATCAGTACTTTCAAGGAAATAGTAGTAACAATCTTCAACTGTCCAAATTCAAAATTGCCGCCTGTTGGACATTTTCTTTTCCAATCAATCTCAAAATTAAACATGCAAAACTACAGGACTAATTGAGCATACATAATTATAAACCTTGAAAAAGACACTTAGCGTATGTTTCTAGAAATAGCAGTAACAAAGATTGTTTACCAACAGACAGACAGAACTGTTACCAATCAGATAACAGTATACCTAACTAATGACCTAAATCTCCTATCAGATGTACACAAAGATTAGAGTTGATATGGTGACATTATTTATGAGCCCACACACCCCGTATACTCAGGTTATACTCACTGTACGCCCAGTTTAGAGTTGATAAGGTGACATTATTGATGAGCCCACACACCCCGTATACTCAGGTTATACTCACTGTACGCCCAGTTTAGTGTTGATATGGTGACATTATTTATGAGCCCACACACCCCGTATACTCAGGTTATACTCACTGTACGCCTAGTTTAGAGTTGATATGGTCACATTATTTATGAGCCCACACACCCCGTATACTCAGGTTATACTCACTGTACGCCTAGTTTAGAGTTGATATGGTCACATTATTTATGAGCCCACACACCCCGTATACTCAGGTTATACTCACTGTACGCCCAGTCTAGAGTTGATATGGTGACATTATTTATGAGCCCACACAGCCTGTACACTCGGGTTATACTTACTGTACGCCCAGTTTAAAGTTGATATGGTGACATTATTTATGAGCCCACACACCCCGTATACTCAGGTTATACTCACTGTACGCCCAGTTTAGAGTTGATAAGGTGACATTATTTATGAGCCCACACACCCCGTATACTCAGGTTATACTCACTGTACGCCCAGTTTACTGTTGATATGGTGACATTATTTATGAGCCCACACACCCCGTATACTCAGGTTATACTCACTGTACGCCCAGTTTAGAGTTGATATGGTGACATTATTTATGAGCCCACACAGCCTGTACACTCGGGTTATACTTACTGTACGCCCAGTTTAGAGTTGATATGGTCACATTATTTATGAGCCCACACACCCCGTATACTCAGGTTATACTCACTGTACGCCCAGTTTAGAGTTGATATGGTGACATTATTTATGAGCCCACACACCTCGTATACTCAGGTTATACTCACTGTACGCCCGGTTTAGAGTTGATATGGTGACATTATTTATGAGCCCACACACCCCGTATACTCAGGTTATACTCACTGTACGCCCAGTTTAGAGTTGATAAGGTGGCGATATTTATGTGCTCCACCACCTGTAGCCTTAATGACCTTGTCCTTCAATGGCGATCCTTTCAGGTGTCTCTGGATGAAGTCAAGACATGTCTCAATGAGGCGTGTCTCAAACTTAACAAAGTGAAGTCGGTTTGTGAACTCATCTTCCTCTGAGACCTGGTAAATACACCCAGCTCCTTCCTGCTATAGGGACAAACATTCGGACATATAATGTATGCATTTAAAGTAACATTTTAGGACATACATAATTCAGTATTATATGTAATTTCAAACAGATATTTACCTGAATATTTTTACACCAAATGATGATATTATCATGTCAACTGTCTGCTTCTACATCATTGAGTACATCAATATAGTAAAACATTTAATGGTAAAGTTGTGACAGAAAATTCTGCCTTGTAGAACTTTTATAATTCCTTATGCTAGGATGTAACATAAAGATCATTACCTGTGGCTGAACATCACACCACAATAGCATGGTACTCACCTCAGACGACTCCTCTGATACTAGGGACCAGTCTGGTACTCACCTCAGACGACTCCTCTGATACCAGGGACCAGTCTGGTACTCACCTCTAGACAACTCCTCTGATACCAGGGACCAGTCTGTTACTCACCTCAGACGACTCCTCTGATACCAGGGACCTGTCTGGTACTCACCTCAGACAACTCCTCTGATACCAGGGACCAGTCAGGTACTCACCTCAGACAACTCCTGGCCAGGGACCAGCCTGTTACTCACCTCAGACAACTCCTCTGATACCAGGGACCAGCCTGGTACTCACCTCAGATGACTCCTCTGATACCAGGGACCAGTCTGTTACTCACCTCAGACGACTCCTCTGATACCAGGGACCAGTCTGATACTCACCTCAGACGACTCCTCTGATACCAGGGACCAGTCTGGTACTCACCTCAGACAACTCCTCTGATACCAGGAACCAGTCTGATACTCACCTCAGACGACTCCTCTGATACCAGGGACCAGTCAGGTACTCACCTCAGACGACTCCTCTGATACCAGGGACCAGCCTGGTACTCACCTCAGACGACTCCTCTGATACCAGGGACCAGCCTTGTACTCACCTCAGACGACTCCTCTGATACTAGGGACCAGTCAGGTACTCACCTCAGACGACTCCTCTGATACCAGGGACCAGCCTTGTAATCACCTCAGACGACTCCTCTGATACCAGGGACCAGTCTGTTACTCACCTCAGACGACTCCTCTGATACCAGGGACCAGTCTGCTACTCACCTCAGACGACTCCTCTGATACTAGGGACCAGTCAGGTACTCACCTCAGACGACTCCTCTGATACTAGGGACCAGTCTGGTACTCACCTCAGACGACTCCTTTGATACCAGGGACCAGTCAGGTACTCACCTCTAGACAACTCCTCTGATACTAGGGACCTGTCAGGTACTCACCTCAGACAACTCCTCTGATACCAGGGACCAGTCTGTTACTCACCTCAGACAACTCCTCTGATACTAGGGACCAGTCTGGTACTCACCTCAGACAACTCCTCTGATACCAGGGACCAGTCTGGTACTCACCTCAGACGACTCCTCTGATACCAGGGACCAGTCTGGTACTCACCTCAGACGACTCCTCTGATACTAGGGACCAGTCAGGTACTCACCTCAGACGACTCCTCTGATACCAGGGACCAGTCTGGTACTCACCTCTAGACAACTCCTCTGATACCAGGGACCAGTCTGGTACTCACCTCTAGACAACTCCTCTGATACCAGGGACCAGTCAGGTACTCACCTCAGACGACTCCTCTGATACCAGGGACCAGCCTGGTACTCACCTCAGACAACTACTCTGATACCAGGGACCAGTCTGGTACTCACCTCAGACAACTCCTCTGATACCAGGGACCAGTCTGGTACTCAACTCAGACGACTCCTCTGATACCAGGGACCAGTCTGTTACTCACCTCAGACGACTCCTCTGATACCAGGGACCAGTCTGGTACTCACCTCAGACAACTTCTCAGATATTAAGGACCAAGCTGATACTCACCTCAGAGAACTCCTCCGATACCAGGGATGTCCTCCTCTGCAGTGTTGAACTGTAGGCTAGCTTGGCCAGTGAACCACCTAGTGATTGAAACAGAAACGTGACTCAACAAAAAACTTTTTAACAATACATGTATTGATTATTTAAAAAAAAGGGTACAATAACAGAATAGAACCTCTTACCTAGCACAAGATTACAACCCTTAATATACCCTTCCCTAGCATTAGTGGATAATACTTATAACCTCACCTAGCTACTTAATGAACACTTAATATATTTATCATTGAAATATCGAAAAATTTTCATTCTATGAAAGTGATATTTTTCACACTACAACTTTTTCTGATTTGACCAATCAGAACACGTCTGCTTACAAAGGACGAATAGCAAAAATGAATATTTGCATACATAAACTGTACTCTCTGTCATGTTATATGATAAAATAATACACGATAGATTACATAACGTCACGATTTGGCATACATTTGTGAGCCGTTGATAGGGGACTGCAATGAATTCTGGAAGGGATTGAGCTACCTCTGTATATTTTGCTATCAAATGTAATAAACAGACTATGTAACAGTGTCTTCAGTAGTACCAAATATATTTCACTCGTGTGGCTAATATTTTGATATGAAAATATTAGCCACACTATTTGGTAGTACTGAAGACACTATTATATATTCTCTCTCTATATATATACCCTCACCTGGCAACTAATTATAAAACTCAATACATATACCCTCACCTGGCAACTAATTATAAAACTTAATACATATACCCTCATGATCACCTGGCAACTAAGGAAAACACTTAATATATATACCCTGAGGGGTGGGAACCAGATAATTCATAATTTTGGTTGACCTGTAGCCATAGAAGCTTCCTGCCAAATTTCATTGAATTTCACCGTGGAGAAGGTTAACGGACTTGGAGGGCGCAGGACTGGTGTCCCCTTGTATTAGGGGGCGCGGCGACGCATTCGCCCACAACGATAGATTAGTTATTGCTGAACATGCAAAAATTAACTAAAATTAGATTAGCTATCGATATCTCTCTCCGAGATCGGATCGAAAAAGTTCATGCTCGTATTTCAAGCCATATTCATGCTTCGCGCTCCCTCTGAGTGAGTCGCCGCGCCCCCTAATACAAGGGGACACAAGTCCTGCGCCCTCCAAGTCCGTTAACCTTCTCCACAGTGAATTTGGTTCAGTGGTTTTGAAGAAGAAGCCGAAAATGTAAATTGGTGCAGACACACAACGCATGACGCACGACGACGGACAAAAGGCGATTAGTAAAGGTCACTTGAGACTTTGTCTCAGGTGACCTAAAAATTGTCTTGCTTGATTTTTTCAAAAGCTTCATTGGTATTATGACAAGTTACATTTTACATAAAGTGATCATATTTGCATGTGATACACAGAAAAAGTGATATGAATGACACCTTTTGATGACACACCTATATCAATAGCAAAATGTTTAGCATTTTTCAAATTCCTGAAGACCTGTTCATCAGGTAAGGAGATGCTGACAGCATACGACCTCTGATTGTCATTGTCAGCCATTCTACTTCAGGACAAATCAAAACGCATCATATATAGCAGACATCCTGGGGTACAGACAAGTGACAAGAACTTCTGAAAAATGAAGAAATTTAGACACAGATATGGCACCTCATCATATGTTAAATGGCATTTAGTACACACAAAGAAGGCATATCATACTGTAATCCCCTCACTTTTATCATGCTATACTAATCCCCTCACTATATTATCATGTTATACTAATCCCCACGCTATTATCATGCTATACTAATCCCCTCACTATATTATCATGCTATACTAATCCCCACACTATTATCATGCTATACTAATCCCCTCACTATTCAACACTGATTTAATGCAGCAAAAGATGTCAGAATATACAAAAAGTGAAATCACAATGTCGTATCATAACAAGATAGAATAGTTGTAAGAGTTTGAGGTAACAGAACTATATATCCAAAAATCATTATGTTGGGAGAGCGAGGACATCAATTTATAGTAAGAGTGACAACAACTTGGATCCCAGAAGATTGAAATGCAAATTCATTAAAGAGATTACCATTGAGAATGTGTACAAAGTTTCAGGACAGTCATATACTGTATAATTATTGCAGTTGGTATTTAGCAAATTAGAAGCTAGCCTGACCCTCAATTTTCAATTTTGACCTGGGGGGGGGGCAGGAGATTGAAACCAAACAAGTCCAGATGTCATACAAGAGATGACAGCTGTAAGTGTATATATATATATATAAGTGTATTAATTAGTTTCAGGAAAAATTGGAACATGAATTAATTAATTCAGTAGAGCGAGGATGTCGAAAATCTATTTACAAGAGGCCCAGAGGGCCTGTATCGCTCACCTGGATTTCATGAGATATGAAACAAGAATGATTAAGTATATTTGTCACTGGTATTGCTATGTCAATATATCATAGGCATTTTATATTGGTACGTAAGGATTTGATGTCAAAAAATGCATTAATCCATGAAATAAAATTAACTTTTGGCACAACCCCATAGGGATGCTACCACACAAATGTGAGTGATATCCGTTGCTTGGTTTCAGAGAAGAAGTCACTAATATCAATATAGCCCAATTGACCACATTTGGCCCCGCCCCTAAGGCCCCCGGGAGGGGTTCAGCTCCATCATTTGTACAATTTTTAATCCCCACCCCATAGTGATGCTACCAGGCAAATATGAGCGATATCCATCGCTTGGTTTCAGAGAAGAAGTCATTTATATTAAGAGAGCCAAATTGACCCCTTTTGGCCCCGCCCCTCAGACCCCTTGGGGGTCAGCCCCACCATTTGTACAGTTTTGAATCCCCACTCCATAGGGATGCTACCAGGTAAATATGAGTGATATCCATTGCTTAGTTTCAGAGCAGAAGTCGTTTATATCAATTCTGTAAAACTGACCCCTTTTGGCCCCGCCCCTCAGACCTCAGGGGGTCAGCCCCATCATTTGTACAATTTCAAATTCCTACCCCAAGGTGATGCTACCAGTAAAATATGAGAGATATCCATTGTTTGGTTCCAGAGAAGAAGTCAATTATATGAATATAGACCGATAGACCACATTTGGCCCCGCCCCTCAGGACCTTGGGGGGGTCAGTCCCATCATTTGTACAATTTTAAATCCCAACCCCATAGTGATGCTACCAGGCAAATATGAGTGACAGGCATTGCTCGGTTTCAGAGAAGAAGTCGTTTATATCAATATAGCCAGATTTACCACATTTGGCCCCCGCCCCTCAGGCCCCTGGGGGGTCAGCCCCATCATTTGTACAATTTTGAATCCCCACCCCATAGTGATGCTACCAGGCAAATATGAGTGATAGCCATTGCTTGGTTTCAGAGAAGAAGTCGTTTATATCAATATAGCCAGATTGACCACATTTGGCCCCGCCCCTCAGGCCCCTGGGGGGTCAGCCCCATCATTTGTACAATTTTGAATCCCCACCTCATAGTGATGCTACCAGGCAAATATGAGTGATAGCCATTGCTTGGTTTCAGAGAAGAAGTCGTTTATATCAATAGCGCAAAAATGACCCCTTTTGGCCCCGCCCCAGAGGCACCCAGGGGGTCAGCCCCATCATTTGTACAATTCTGAGTCCCCTACCCATAGGGATGCTTCTGACCAAATTTGGTCAAATTCTGACGTGTGGTTATGAAGAAGAAGTCAATTGTTGACGGACGGACGGACGACGGACGACGGACGCAACGGTATGGCATAAGCTCACCTTGGTCCTTCGGACCAGGTGAGCTAATAATGAGTGATATCATCACTTAATGAATTCGGTAGAGCAACACCATTGTTTGGTTACATATATGTATTCACCTACATGTAAGTAAATATGTAAGTTCCTATTATCCCTAGGCCTATATCTCCTCGCCGACACAATGTGGGGATATTATATTCTATGAAAATCTACCAATGAACAAATTAAACCAGAACCTACACTCTCCTGATCCATTTGAGTAGGTTGTCATAGTCCATGGCCATCTAGCTATATATAGCTATACTGCTAATTATAATAGCAGACAGAATAGTATGTCATTGTTGTGTATCTCACATACAAACACTGACAATTTCTTTACATCCCTGTGGAATCAGAATAATTAGAATATTTTGCATATGGCGAAAAGATTAGGATTAGGATTATATAAGACTGAGTATTGTACGTTTGTTGATAAGGTAATACGAAATTAGACAGAAACTGTGTGTCATATACACCTTGTCTCTATACTTTTTCTGTATCCAAAAATTATCCAAGGCAAAAACTTGAGCATTAACTTTCTCTATAGGTACATTGTATATCAGAGGAAACTCGGGCTAGTAAAATATCCAGTCGGTTCTATATTGTCATAGGGGAGTTGTGGTGAATTGGTATATACGTAAAGGAAGGATTTAAAGGTGTAGAAGTAAATATAGGAAATGTATTCAAGGAAAGCGTATGGGTGAAAATCAATTTGTCAGATAAGAATTGCTTACTTATAGGATGCCTATATAAAAGCCCTAATTCAAGTGCAGAAAACGTGGAGGAGCTAAACAATATAATCGCAACAGTGTCATCTAACCCAGCATATAGTCATTTGTTACTAATAGGAGATATTAACATGCCAAAAATTAACTGGAATACTTGGTCATCCAACAATGATAGGGAAGGAGAAAACTTCATTGAATGCCTAAGAGACAACTACTTGTACCAACATGTAAGAGATCACACCAGGGACAGAAAAGGAAACGAACCCAGCATCCTGGATCTTATTATAACAAATGAGGATGAAATGATAAAAGATATCTCTTATGAAAGTCCTATTGGAAGTAGCGATCATCTGGTACTTATATTCAATTTTTTCTGCAAAACACTACAATCAGTAAATGTAACACCACGTTTGAAGTACAGTAAGGGGGATTACAATGGTATGAGAGGAGAAATGCCAGATGACTGGACAGGAATCATGCATGGAAATATAGCAGAATAGTACAGTAAATTTACCGATTTTATAACAAAACTTTCAAATCAATATATCCCAAAATACAAATTTAACAGCCACCAGGGAAACAAAAAGGATCACATGCCACTAAAAGAGTCTATTCTGAAAAAGATTAACAAAAAACACAGAGCATGGCAGCGCTACATGGAAACCAAATCTGAAGAAAAATATAAGGAATATGCGAAAATCAGAAACCAGCTGAAATGGGAAGTCAGAAAATCCAAAAGAGAACTTGAGAAAAAAATTGCCGAGGATATTAAGGAACAACCTAAGAAATTTTGGAAATATGTCAACTCCAAAAGAAAGGTCAAAACTGGAATTTCGGACCTTAAGAGTCTGAACGGAGATGATACAAAAATTGCAGTGAGAGATAAGGACAAAGCCGAAGTTCTCGCTAAGTTCTTCAGCAGTGTTTTTACCCAAGAACCCCTAGGAGACCTACCTGAATTCAACAAAAGCAACATAGTTCACCCGTTTGAGGATATCATATGCACTCAGCAAAAGGTTGAAAAACTGCTGTCGGATCTAAATGAAAATAAATCTCAAGGACCAGACATGATGCACCCTAAAATACTGAAAGAACTACGAAAACATATCAGTAAACCTCTGTCAGAAATATTTAACAAATCACTACAGGACGGTAAATTACCAGAAGCTTGGAAAGAGGCAAACATTACTGCTATTTTCAAAAAGGGCTCAAAATCAGAGGCAGGGAACTACAGACCAGTCAGTTCAACCAGCATAGTAGGAAAAACATTGGAAAAATTAGTAAGGGATAGCATAGTCAATCATATGAACATAAATAATCTACTCAGCAATAAACAATTTGGCTTTGTCTCCGGGAGATCTACACAACTTCAACTACTAATGGTTTTGGAAGAATGGACAGAAATAATTGATAATGGCTGTCAGCTGGATGTTGTATACATGGACTTCATGAAAGCCCTCGACAAAGTCCCACATCGTCGATTACTCGAGAAAATTAAAGGATACGGAATTAGTGATCAGGTCACTAACTGGATAAAAGACTTCCTCAGCAACAGATGTCAAAGAGTACTAGTAAATGGAGAATCCTCAAAAACGTACCCCGTAGTAAGCGGTATACCCCAAGGAAGCGTGCTTGGACCAATCTTGTTTGTAATATATATTAATGATTTACCTGAAATTCCCAAATCAAATTCCCCACTTTTTGCAGATGATACAAAACTATACCGAGAAATCAGAAATAATAACGATAAAGACATTCTGCAAAATGATCTGAGCAAACTTGAACAATGGTCTGCAAAATGGCTACTAAAATTCCACCCAAACAAATGCAAAGTGCTCTCAATTAACTCCAAAGAGAAAAGATTATATTACATGTCAGGAACAACGGGTGAAAAATTAGAACTAGAAAGTATAACATCTGAAAAGGACATTGGAGTGACAGTAGATGAAAATTTAAATTTTAGAACCCATATCCAGTTGGGAGTGAATAAAGCAAATAGTATTCTAGGACTAATTAGAAGAACATTCACATATTTAGACGAAAAGATGTTCAAACTATTATTTAAGGCACTAGTAAGACCCCATCTTGAATACGCCTCAAGCGTATGGAGTCCCTATAAGACGAGGGACATCGATTTGATAGAGAACGTCCAGAGGAGGGCCACAAAACTCATACCTGGTTTTAAAAACTTGTCGTACCCGGAACGCTTGCAGAGACTGAAACTGCCAACCTTAGAACACCGAAGGAATAGAGGTGACCTAATCAACGTCTTTAAAATCGTGAAGAATATTTATGACGAGCGAGTCACAACAAATACATTTTGTATGTTCCAAATGGACACCACCAGCAGGACAAGGGGACACTCGCACAAAATATTCAAAAAACGATGTAACCTAGACATAAGAAAAAACTTTTTCAGCTTCAGGGTAGTAGATGTTTGGAACAATTTGCCACAACATGTTATAGATGCCGAGGAGGTTAAACAGTTTGAAATTGCACTGGACAATCACTGGGATAATACCAACAAATAACTTGTGTATATATATGAAAAAGGACAAATTAACTCATTGCACACCAGATGTATATCACATTGTAAACATTGTAATATCAATTGATATGGACATAGAGGCTTACAGCCTGCGTCCATTATTTATCGTATTAAATCGTATTAAATATATTGTGTCTAAAACAATGCAAGCGACATACATATATTGCATATCTAGTGAAAACATAAGGTATACAAACCAACAACGCTGTCTCTTTTTATTTGTATCTACTTTCAATAAAAATGCATATAACCTAAATAACTAAGGTCTTGGACTTCTGAACAATGTCACTACAGTAGCTCTACTGACTGTACCTTGTTTCACATCTGACATCTGTAGCACAGTAGGACGTTAACGTTCCCTTTTCAAATAGCTATCCAAATCTCGTGACACTTTTGTTAAATTTGTTAATTAACATTAAGATCAGAAAAGTTTAATTATCCGCTTGTGTCGTTATCTCTTAAATTCAAACAACCAATTCCCAACATACCTCGATCTGTCGATGTAAACAACGTTTTTCGTTTCCGGAAGTGAATCTGTTGGTCAAAGGTCGAGAGAAACGGAAATACACATCTATTTCCCGCCAAACTTCAACTGCGTAGCCCATTCGGAACACCTCGGCCGATTCTCTACGGTCATCTAACCTCGGATGTATCACGGTCGTCGCCATATTGGAACTACTTTCAAGTTCCCGGATGCGGGGCGGGAGGGGGAGGGGTAAACATGGCTGCGTCCATGGATACAACACCCGTGGAAAGTGTTTTGCCCAATACGACGTGCATGCTCTCTGACAATGAAGTTTGATAAGTTGTACATCTGTACAGTATATGTGAAGAGAATGTTTAGGGGTTTCTTTAGTCAGTTCTTGAATGGAAGGTGTGAGTTCAAGGGAAGACTGTGACTTATAAGTAAATTATGGTAGGTGTAGGGGGGGTCTACCCGCCACCCTTACAGCCATATTGCTTACTATAACCGCATACCTTCCAATATACATCATGATCAGTGTAACAGTACTAGTGCAACTATTGTTTCATTAATTACTTACCTTCACAACAATTATGAGATGTCTACATGATTGTAATCAATTGTATTAGTACCTATTACATGTATATATTTTAAATTTACTTTTACATGTTTTTATATGCCAGTTTATAGTGGATATCTATGGTGTAGGTGGGAAATACCCAACACCCAGATAGTAATCTGCAAATAATGCACATATCCACATATAACCTATAGGTGGGTACAAAAGTATGCGAGAATACTATAAAAAAAAGTTAAAACCAGTTGTACGTGCGACACACTCGTCACCCATACAGGTTACATTCTTGATATATCAAAACACATTTACATGTGTATATATAGATGACTAGTCTTATGTATTTGTGCTTCTGTGTGCATATATATTGTTGATTTACTAAGAACTCGGTGTAGGTGAGGATCTACCCGCCAACCAGGTAATTAAGTTTCTGTATAAATCTCGGCATATGCTGAAATTCATATAGTACATAGTGTCATATTAATTATCATTTCACATACAGATGACCAAACTGTATTTTGTATCAATGTATAGCATAGGCCTGTGAAGAGAATATATTACCGGTATAAAAATATACTCTTGTAGCACCTGATTGATGTAGGTGGGAACCAAATACCCTGTAAGGTATAAATATTAATACACGACATGTATAATATACATTTGGTTGAATCCACATTACTTATGTGTGACCCTAAGAAACACTTCTATGTATTCTACCATATATCTTGTTTACATACTGGACATATATATATATATATATATGTGTGTGTGTGTGTGAATTACAGTATATATATATCTATTGACTAGCTTGATATATAGCAAGATGGATGATATGATCTGCCACACTAGGTTTCATTTTTGGTAACACTAATATTATAGTAGTACTGCTGACTTCCGGTTTCAATTATTGATGTAATGAATGTGGTGTGGCACATTGTGAAAGTGTGAACAACTTCTCAATAACAAAGTTGTCCAGATGGCCCTAATGCATGCTAGGATGTAGTGTTACAAAATTTGTTTAAATGAACGACCTTGACCTTCATTTGTAGGTCATAGGGGTTAAATATGCTAAAATCAAAGACATTTAACACCTCAGGTGACCATTAAGGCCCATGTGCATCTTGTTGTTTTTATTCAAAAAGTATATTTGGAGCTGTATATAGTTTCTGTCTTTGAAAATGTTGATCAATATATATAAATACTCACCTCATTACTTGTTCAATTAATATAAATACAATTGACTTCATCGTATGCCCCAATTTCAACAGAAATTACTTTTTGTATCAGACGCAGTCAAATCCCTGCTAGTTTAAAGTTCCTTGATATATCTTGTGCAATCTGATGCCAAGTAAGATGTATATACAGGTACCAGCAAGTGAGAATCTGAGAGTCATCGCTTTAGCTTGTTCAATGTATCTATTTCAATACATGTACTTAACTTTTCTGATAATAAATTGTTTTAATTGCAATATTTTAATTCATATAGATGTAAATGTATTTTAAGTAGATCCTTATTAAATGTCTGCTATATATAACTATATATAGTTTAGAAATATAAATTCAACACGACAACTGTATATATACACACACATATATATAGCTCCATATAGCTTGACAATGAAGAATCCTAAATATTCACAGGGATTTCATTATCATTCAATTAATTCAAAGTAATTAATTGTTCAAAATATCAACTGTTTGCATTATGTAACTGCCTGAATACTGTTGATCTAGGAAATCATTATCAAATGCCACCAATGATACTATATACACAGTAATCAAATAAATTGTCATATGTGGACTCATTAGCAATAAATAAGTGACAAAGATTTTAACTATAGTCTGATTTTTCCTTATTAAGTTATATTTATAATAACTTTTGTGTAACGATGTTGCATTGGTGCAATTGAGTCGTCTGTATCAGGTAGTAGACAAGAGTCTCCTGTCCACATATTCTTTTGTATTGTTGTTAGCCATATATATCACACTGTGAGTTTCACCAATCATTAGTGTTGGTATGATTATTGATTATAATCAATAAGTTAATCCTGCTGAACCAATGGGGGGTGTTCAGGTGGCACATTGGTAACACATGCACTTGCCTTTCACCTAGGCGGCCGGGGTTCGATTCCCCCTATCGGATGTGGAAAGGTATGAGGTCACCTGTCCGACCACATGGGTTTTCTTCAGGTACTATAATGGTTTCCTCCCACAGTAAGACCTTTCGTGCGCTTCCATCCAGGCCAACAAGCGTGTTTAATATAAGTTAATATAAATTGTTTCAAAATTGTTTTAAATCAATTACAAAGGTTAATGATTGATTATAAATTTTAATAATCAATTATTTAAAAACAAAAAAAAAACAAACACCATTTTCAGATTGCCAGTGATTCTGTATTCTTGCCCTTTTCAAAGGACATGCAATTGCAAGATGTCAAAACATAAATATGACAGAATGATTTTACATAATAATTAGTCATACATGGGTAAATACCAAGCTAAATAAAACAAGCATTCTGTGAGTATTGCTAGACCAATACATGTCCCCTATCGGTGCCCCAAGTTAAAACTTTAGCCAAATTTGAGTAAAAAAGTTTAGCCACAACTGAAACGTACATTATCATTTTATGAAAATAAGTTCATTCCAAACAATGTGTAAATTCAGCTCTATTGGGGTGAATAAACAATGTTTCCTGCCCATAAAAGATATTCAGGTATTTGTTTGGTATGTCTACTGTACAGAGTAAAAGAATCTAAAGTGAATTTAAATTGAAATGTGTAATAACTGAAGTATCTTGACCACAAACAAAATTCAGTGATTCCAGATCTCCTAACAATTGGTGATCGGGCAGTTTATATCCATCAGATCAAACAAATGAAACTGGTGTTATTGTGACAGTGTTATTGAATGGTTTCTCACAGGAAATAATCTCTGCAAAAGTGATCATGACATAGTGAGAGTGTCACTATACCTGGCATTAAATATAATCCCTGTGAACAATTGTCTTAAGAATCTACTTTATACAGCAACAGAATCCACAAGAATGATGTGTATGTCACTAGATGCAGCGAGTTGCTTAAAATTACACTTGACGGGAGAAATCATATATACAGTCAGTAACGATGAGTCATTTTCTGCCACAAATGGAGCAACAATGTTCCTTTGGTCCTGAAAAAACAACACTTTCAAATCCAAAGTAATTCACAAGAATAATTCTATAACATGTTTCACTTTCACAAAACTTTCTCATTTCTTCCGTCATACCGATTCTGTTTTTTGCAATATAATTTTTCTTGTAGTAAAGAATTGCCACTGACGGTTGTCCAACACGTCCAGCACGACCGATTTCTTGTAGGTATTTCTCCAGTGTTGTTGGGCTCCTGCAATGAATGATACGTGAAACACTTGGAGCATTAAGCCCCATTCCCAGTGCAACAGTTGCCAAAACTAATCTGACTTTAGGGGTTTCTTTAGCCAGTTCTTGAATAGTGATTTTCTTCATGGACTCTGCATAATCTTTGTGGTATTGGACATATATTCTATTCTGTGGAATTTCCTCACCATCATAGCTGGCACCCTTAAGTTTATACGAAAGAAACTGATAAAAATAGGACAATGCTTCCAAACTTTCCACATACATTATGGTTACTGGAAAATGAACTCCTTTTTCCAGCAATTCTGTTGCCACTGGTTGTATCAAGTCATCAAATTTGTCAAATTTATGAAAGTTTGGCAATCTGGTTCTAATGTCTATAAATATCTTTGGACGGTCCACATTCTCACTGATAACAAGTGGATTTTTCAAATTCAGCTGTTTAGATAGACTTGCAATTGATTTCGGTGTAGCAGTTGCTGTGAGAATTAAATGCAAAGCTTTCTCTAGAATGCACATTAACTCCCCAAGCTTCTGGAATGCAGGACGGAATTCTTCTCCCCTTAAAAAAAAAAAGGAAAAAAAAAGATTAATTGCGGTTGACATTAACAAATATAGAACAAGATTAATTCGTAATTGTTTGTCGCCTCTTTCCTGCGCATGCTTTGTCGATAAATTTCCCAAAAACGGGCTATGATTAGATATTCATTAATGTGATGATATCAATAACCCTGCAAAGTTTTAATTCAATCCGACACCAATGAAATTATAACAATTTTAATTATAATACAAATTATCAAAATTTACCATTTTCTTAAAAAATATATTGTTGAAGGCAAAGACTGGTTATTGCAACTTGATTTCTTTTTCAATAAGGACTGATTATACACTAAAATATGAATTCTACCTCATTTTATTTTGCAACATTGCCCTAATGCTGATTTAATTTTTTTTTTGCAAATGTGTATTTATACATACCATTCTGAAACCATATGGACTTCATCTATGACTACTGCACAAATGATCTCTTGGTACAGTTGAGACCTAAGAAGTCGACTCTGGATGACAATAAATTATGCAAAAGTCTCCTCTCTCCAGTTGCTCAAATGGAACATCAATTTCAACATATTCATGATCCTGTTCCTCATCGTTCTCGCAATCCGCATCTGTATAAGTTGAGCCATGAGTACCTGTGAAATGTGAAACAGAGATGGGTTATTCAGGCTGATTTCACACTAGTCAGAACAATAGGTTATGTCATGCCTACTGGTGGTTTCAGTTGGTTTGGGTTATGTAAGTTTGAAAAAGGAAAAAGTACTGGTGAGCTGATAACAATTGTCAAAGCAATGAAAAATGAAAGGTACCATACATGTTACGGGAAAGAGTATTATTCAATATTCATCTTGCATTTTGGTACATGACATTTTAAATTTGGTTGTTTTTAAATACGAATGAAATTGACAATTAAAGCATTCTACTTTACAGAGATACATATCTAGCCAAACCAACAAAGCCAGACCATCAGTGGGAGGGGCTAAACTGGACACAGGGACATAACTTATCACTGTATCATGTGTATGAAAGGGCTGATATGTATTTCAAACATTTGTAGTTGCAATTGTGACAGTCACACGTGCACCTGTTTTTGTGTTTTAAATGACTATTATAAATTTTTTTTATGGTTGGCTGTCTTAATTATGTGCTTTTACTTGCATCGTAAAATGTATCTAAAGATGTATGATCGATTCCCCGGTGTTACAAATTTAAACCTACAACGTTAACGATTTCTTTCCATACTTTAATATATTTGACCAGATCTATAACAGACATGAGGGGATCCAAACATACAATACATAAAGCATACAATATAACTGACACATACCAGTGAAGTTCAAACTGCAAGCAGTAAATCCCTTCTTCCTCATTGTAATGACTTGGTCCTGGATTAGGGAATTCAGCGGGGACACGACTATCACGCTCATTGGTTTCCGTTTCTCCATTTTCAGCTGACAAAACCACGGTAACAGCTGAAATATCACACTTTTGCCGTAGCCTGTGGGTAATACCGATACACAGTCATGATCTTCGTATAATGCTCGCAACGTTTCAATCTGTTTCTCCTTCAAAGTGATATTGTTTTCTTTAAATAAAGGACAATTATCGAGAAAATACTTAAACACTGTTCGAATGACGCCATTTTGGAGATCTATATGCACAGCGGAGACTCATCCATAATGAGTGATACGGCGACCGCATCACAAATGCACGGCGTTTATACATATCAAATACCGTGATACATCCGAGGTTAGATGACCGTAGAGAATCGGCCGAGGTGTTCCGAATGCTGCGTAGCCATCCTGAACTCATCGGGTATTGTCCCCGGTCCCCGTGATTTTGTGTACGCCGCACCCGGTCCCGGACCCGATCCCCGTACCAGGAATATTGATGTTATTTTTTTTCTCAACAACGACTTAATGAATAAATCTCATGTTTTTCTTGTAAATCCAGATTTATATTTCCAAAATCTGACATCTCAAATGAAATGGAAGTTATACATACAATTTTAGTAATCGTCGATTTACATTTTTCAGGGTGTGATTTTGTGTACGCCGCACTCAACCATGAAAAATTACGGTTTTTGGCTGTTTATTCGTAAGCAAGGGTTTATTTTTATGATATTTTCGATTCCATACTTCAAGTAAACCTAATTGTTGATACAAATATAAGTTTTGATTACAAATACTACTTATTTCATTTCAAATCTTGCCTTTTTTGAGATCGCGGCGATGATCACGGGGGGTTTTGTTTAAGCCCGGTCCCGTACCAAGGGCAGACTACTCCCGATCCACCGTGCTAGGACTACTGGTTTATGAGTAGCGTGTATTGTCTGTATACATATACCAGATGTTATATGGCAACCTGTCTTATGAATGTTAATGTCTTTATCTAAAATGTGTAGAACCCTCAGCCATCCTATAAAGAATGTTACCGAGCTCTGCGACGAGGACGCAGTTCTACAAAGCGCCCATTGCTATATTTGTTTTACCTACCTGCCTACCTACTTACCTACCTATACCTATCTATATCTAACTAACCAACCTACCTACATTACCTACCTACCTACCTACCTATACCTACCTACCTACATGTACCTAACCTAACCTAACCTACATACTGTACCCTGTACCTACCTACTTGCCTAGGAACATTTACTGCAATGCCAAACAAAACTATCCCTTTAAAAATGTAAACCTGACTTATCACTGACACATCTATTATGAAACCATCTGTTACAGCCAGCGTCACAAGTATCCATATCGTCAAATACATTAGAAAGATGACATCCCTCGGATTCACAATCCATAAAAATATCAAAGGATAAAGTTTGAGAATTTTTCTTTTTCCTATATTTACTGATTTTTTTCCTTGGAAATTTTGAAAATCTACCATTTGAAATGCATTCAACAAGATGACGTCTCATACAATCAGTATCGAATTCTAAATCCTCATTCCCGTTAAACCCATTAAAGCAAAATTCTACTAGGTTAGCAATAGCGAAAATTCCACAGTCAACCCCATTTGTCTGCTGATGTACGTTAGGTAAAATCGTTTTTAAAAGTTTCCTATTTTCCCCATATGCTGATGATACCTGCATTTCTAAAGAAGCTGACAAATGACCATTATGTTTAGTATTACCTATCAAACTATCAAGTATATATACTTCGCTCCCATCTACCTCTTTTACTGATACTACCCAATTACAATGGTCATCACCTGTATGATGGATTTGTGCTGCTGCTGCTGCTGTAGTTGGTTACATTCGCAATGCATAATCCAACTTACCGTTTTTCAAAACTGGTGCGTACCCTGTATCTGTGTCTACCCGTTTTCTGGAATTACGTCTAAGTTGGGCCATGTGGAGTTTTTTCTTACCTGCTGTATCATCTATTCCTATACTTAACTTAGCAGCTATAATATGGTAACACGTACCGATAGAGGGACACTGACATTTCTCTTTTGGGTGCAACTGAACAGCATACGTATCTCCCTGCGAGCCTTCAACTATAAATGTCCTGGCAGATGGAACATGGGTTACCTTTTTAGCTTGTTATTTGCTAACGCGGCTAGTGCTAACGATCTTTGCGAAGTCTGCTTATCTGTCTGCTGAATATCGGACGGCTTGTCGGTTTCTACCTCACCTACCTCATCATCACTATGATCACTTGTCTCTCGCTCATTTATCTTACCCTTAACTAAATCTAGGACATCATCAGGATGACAAACTATCTTTGGAAACTGAACATCGTCAGGATCTAACTGAGCGCTCTTATGTATAGCCTTAAGTCTGTAAGATCCTACTCCTATCAACCCCCTCTTAATCTCGTTGCTATAGTAATTCTGGAGATAATATAATGATAGAACTGCGGTATCTAACGAAACTTCTTTCCAGTTATGTAAAGACAACTAGGTTTACTTGAGGTATGGAATCGAAAATATCATAAAAATAAACCCTTGTTTACGAATAAACAGCCAAAAACCGTAATTTTTCACGGTTGAGTGCGGCGTACACAAAATCACACCCTGAAAAATGTAAATCGACGATTACTAAAATTGTATGTATAACTTCCATTTCATTAGAGATGTCAGATTTTGGAAATATAAATCTGGATTTACAAGAAAAACATGAGATTTATTCATTAAGTCGTTGTTGAGAAAAAAATAACATCAATATTCCTGGTACGGGGATCGGGTCCGGGACCGGGTGCGGCGTACACGAAATCACGGGGACCATTGTCCCCTAAATGATTGAATTCTCCGAGGAGTTCTGTAGGGCTACGTATTCCATAGCTTCCGCTTAGATTGTATACGACGGACTTTCTGTGTTATCAGAAACATGTATTAAGTGTTTCTGGTATTATATATATCAGGGACGTACATGTATCTCCCTGATATATATACTTGCCTCGCACGCAAAAAAAAAATATCGTCGGTTTTAATTGATATTGATATACAATGACGTGTAATCAGAGACATAGACTGTAATGTATTATGAACTTTAAGGGTTTAGAGTGTCGGCCATATTGGATAGTAAACGGAGATCATACGATACATCAAAAAATGAACTTATCCAGCAATACTATTCTATGATATATCTTTAATAGCTGTGGTAACATAAACATCAATAGCATCATTCCTTAATACCTACCCTATGGTCGAGCCTGGGAATGTTCGGGAACAGCTTTCCCAGAGTCAATAAAATGTCTGGGAACATCACGAACATCATGTGTTAACATCCAAGTATTGTAACTGAGTTTTGAAATATCAGAAATGTCCTCATATTTCATAACTTACGTAACCTCGACTTCAGAGTCAATTGATTTAAACATAGTTTTATTGTTAAATATAACAACAGGAATAGGACACAAGTTATCGCAACTTAAAACGCCTTCTTCCAATAATCATTATGTACATAATATGAATTTACAATATAATACAGTATATAAAATTTGTATATGATGTAAGAAAAGACAGAGATGAGGGACAGAATGAAAAGTAAATATGTTAATGCCAATTAATTTAGAGAGAGAGAGAGAGAGAGAGAGAGAGATGACCTAAAATCGATTACTGGATTTAATAAAATTTTGAACATATTGAAAAATATAGCCATTTTGTTCATCAGATAGTTTAGGAGAACCCCAGAGAATAACATTAAGAGTCACATTACAATAGCGGGAGAGATTATCAAATAAAGTTTCACGCTCTCTTCTGTACAATATACAATCAAAAAAATAATGATACACGTTTTCACACTCATTACCACATGCACAGGTTGTATCATTAATTATATTTACTCTATACAAATCATAGTTTAAGCTACTACAAGCATGTCTTAACCTTGTGTGTAAAACATTTAATTTTCTATTTCCAGATAGATAATAAATAGGTAATATATCACGATTGTTTTCTATTTTGGATTTAAATCTACTAATGGATGGCTGTTCTCTGACATCAATAGGTAAATTATTCCATAACCTAACAGAAGATGGGATAAAGGATTCATAAGAAGTAGACAATCGAAAATTTGGAACGGTATAGTTTTCTTTATTTCTAACATTATACGAATTACGTTCACCTACTCTTGGAGGAAGAAGATTGCTGAAATAGGAAGGAGTTAAATCATTGTGGAGTTTATACATCATCGAAAGTTTACGGAACTTTCTTCTTTCAGATAAAGGTTGGAGCTGGGATTCTTTATATAGAGATTGTTTGCTAGAGAAAGATGGCATGCCGGTAATGATTCTTGCTGCCTCAAGTTGAACTTGTTCTAGTTTATTTACATCTGCCAGAGAACAACCATCCCATACCTCACAAGCATATTCCAATACAGGCAACACAAATACTCTGTAAATTCGTAATAAAGTTTTTCTACTCAACAAAAATTTGAATTTCCTTAACACCGATACTTTTTTCATACATGTTTTTATTATTTCTGCTATGTGCAGGGACCACTTTGCATCCGAACTGAAAGTCACACCTAAATGTCTATGGTTACCAACTAGTTTCAAAGTTTCTTCTCCAAAAGTAAGGTTCAAGGGTGGAATATTTTTTGAATTTGTTATTAGCAATACATCAGTTTTTTGTGGGTTAAATTTAGTGAGCCAGTCTTGAGACCATTTATTGAGTTTTTGCAAGTCATTATTAAGAGATCTTTGAATGTCTAAAAGAGATGATGAAGAATACATTAACGAAGTGTCATCAGCAAATAAACGAGATATACTATTCATATTATCAACAATATCATTTATATATATTAAAAACAAAAGGGGTCCCAAAACGCTTCCCTGTGGTACGCCAGCAGTCGTGTAACCTGTATTGGAGTACACATTTTTAACTATAACTTGTTGCTGACGATCAGAAATATAATTTTTTAACCACTCTAGAAGATCACCCCTAATACCATATGCTTCTAATTTAATTAACAAACCCTTGTGCCATACACGGTCAAACGCTTTGGAGATGTCGCAAAAGATAAGACATGCGTGTTTTTTTTCCTCTAGTGAACAACAAATATTGTGGTAAATTTCGATAAGTTGGTGCACTGTAGAGTGACATGACATGAAACCAGACTGTTTTTCATAGAAAAGGGAGTTTTCATGAAAATAATTGTAAATGTGTTTAAAAACAACTCTTTCAAAAACTTTACCGATACAAGACAGAAGAGTAATTGGTCGATAATTGGACACTAAATGTCTATCACCCTTTTTGAAAAGGGGAAGTACAACGCCTTTCTTCCAGATTTCAGGAAAACTTTTTTGATTAAAAGACATATTAAACAAAATTGACAAAGGTTTACATATGGAATTTGCAGTAAATTTCAACATATGGTGACTTATGGTATCATGACCAGATGCTTTCCCTAGTTTAAGAATTTTCAGAATATCGCAAACTTCGTCGGATCTGACTACAACGGAGTCAAGGAAAGAATTAGTTCTAAGATTAAAATTTGGTAATGGAACCTCCCTATCATTAATTGTTGAAATAGAACAAAAATAGTTATTCAAAATATTGGCTTTTTCGATATCACCAAGTTCAATATTTCCACTATCTGGGTTCGTAAGTGGTGGAATAACTTCCAGCGACTCAGATTGTTTATATAATTTACGAACAAGTCTCCAATAAGATTTAGGGTTACTAGTGTCAAGCTTATCAATAATGTCCCCAACTTTATCATAAAACAACTCCCTTGCATTCTTTTTCATATTATTGACCTTATTTCTTTGTTGTTTATATTTTGTTAGATTGGAAATGGACTTAACACGCTTGAATACTTTACGGAGTCTATCTCGTAGCCGCATAGCTTTCCTGAGTTCTGAATTCATCCATAGTTTATCTTGTGGTCTAATAACAACTGATTTTTTTGGTATACATTCCGAAGCATATGATAAAAACTGTTCAGTGAATCTAACACTGGCGATATCAACAGAATCAAAATTTTGGAAAAATGTTTCCCAATCAAAAGTATTAATCAAATTATTTAACTTATTAAAATCTGCATTTTTATATGACCAAACTTGACGGGTATAGTTACGGGATAGACTAATGGGTATAGACAGAAATACTACACATCCGTCATGATCACTTATATTACGATCTATCTTAATAACATGAGAATCTGTACATCTAGAATTATCACTCAATAAAATAGGGTCCAATAAACTATGTCTCGTCAATCCGTGTCTAGTGGGTTCATTAATAACATTGGTTAAGTCCATTTCCAACATAATTTGATTTAAAATATGGTTATGCGATATGGTTAAAAAATCAACATTTATATCTCCAACAATTACCACATTCGTTGTAATTTCTAAGGCCTTCTCAATAGAATATTTAAAATTTTCCCAAAAAGGATGACATGAACCTTCCGGTCGATATAAAGTACACAGTAATGAAATTTGCCTGTCCATTTCGATTTGTATCCAAATATTTTCTCCATGTACAAATTCAAGATCGTATCTTCGAATACATTTCAACGAATCAGAATAATATACTAATAAACCTCCACCTGAGAAATTTCTATCTTTTCGAAACGGCTCCATAAAACCCGGTATAGTTAATTCAGAAAATGGTACATGGTGATCTAAATGGGTTTCGGTAAAGCACAAGATATCAAATTCATCTGCTATATTTTCAATATATTCCAATTTGTTTCTTATACTCCTAGTATTTAAATGAAATATAGACAATTCATTTTCCGCGGGACCAGGGTTTGATTCTATATCCATGTCCAATATCAACAGTAATAATAAAATATTGTAATAAAATATGTTGTCAAATTGTGACTGTATGCACATAAAGACGAAGGATATCAAACTTGCTATCAAACTAGATAAAATATCTAAACAAAATTTAGCACTGATGTGACCTTTAAAATGAATCTTCTTAAAAATTAGTCCCCCATAAGCTACATTGTAAAAACTTCCGATGGAAACTCTGTGCCAAATTGCGGATATATCACCTTCTAACCATTATCAAAATTAGTCAACCGCACAGTGATCCCATCGGAAACATTCACAATAATAGCATTATAAACTATTCCGAGAAAGAAAACGGCTCTTGAATATACATATTGGTTTCGGTCAAGGTCAAAGTTTAGTAAACAGTAGACAGATAGATAAAAGAGAAAGAAAGATGATACAAGTAAGGATAAAGCGAGAAGAAATATAGAAAATGGAACAGAAGTATGTAATGACATAACTAATTGATCGAGAGAAAGTGAAGATCGGAGATGCTTACGATAATAAAAAATAAATGAACACTGATATTTTCAAGAGATAAAGAGAACAAGAATAATGTTAAATGGTACATACACTCATCAGTACATATCTACACACTTAGTACACAAGTACGCTGGAACCCACATGCATACTATATGAATACATCGTATTTGCCACACACATACACCCAGGCAAGTTGCAAACACACTTCACTGCGCACACACCACTAAATCAGCTCCGTCATTGCGCACGCGCCCTACAAATTTCACATGCACGCGCTCTACAAATTTTTCATGCTTACTATAGAAAAGAAAACAGTCTTTGCCACACACACATATTATACACATATATTCAAAGCTAACACGACTCACTGCTTATAATTATAATAATACCAACATAACTCGCAGTAAATATTTGCACAAGAGATAAGCAGAAACACGTACATGTATATCCAGAAGATAAAATATAAGGCAAGATGTAGAAAAAATATCAAACAAAAATGCATATAATAATTGTACACTTGAATAAACTGTACAGTTTATCTCTCCTTCTTCGTGAAGTTCGAGTGACTTGAACAGGGATAAATTTATTACAACATAATTTATAAATTTATAAAAGGTATCTACACACCTAGCATCTAGCTAATGTAGGTAATATACACTTACACTGTCCGTGTTGTAGATTGAATTCATTACAGTTGATTATTGAAGGACTTAAAATTACGAGGAATATTCTTTGTTCGTAAAATTAAATACAATAATAATTGTATACTTGGATAAACTGTACAATGTATCTCTCCTTCCTCGTAAAATTCCAGTGACTTGAGCAGTGATAGATTTAGCACAATAAAGTTTATAAAAGTACATCTGTATAGGAACGTCAAACATTGTTTATGAGGAATGTTGTTTTGAAATTACAAATGATAATGTTCTTTTCATGAACGTAGTCGATAGAGCATCATATAGTGTACTATTGAACCAAAGAATATGATTGTAACTTATCATTTAGAATTATTAGTGTTGAAGAGACTGGTGATCAGCGAGCGTGTGTCGAATCGTTCAACTCATATGCAAATAGAATAGGAGAGTCTACTACAAGTTATACGTAGGGGAGCAAACTATTAGACGACTCCATATATGAATAGTGTGTAGGTCCACGAGAGAGAGTGAGAGAGAGCAAGACACCCCTCGACATTTCTATCATGCGAAATTACAGGGTCATCGAGGGGTCACTCAGGCCCGAAAGAAGTAGTCTAACCACGTGTATGGTTTTGTAAAATAACATCACTTCAAAAGTGTTCACGTGTACATTCGCTCACACTTCAAACATGGGAATATAGTTATACATTGTACGTGTAACAGCTAAAATAGCATAATTCAGAGTCAATGTACAATGTAGTTGGATTACATGAAGCTGAAATGGCCATAGCGGGTATATAAAGTCACAGGTGCCTGACTCGTTTTTATAAAATAATAACATATAGAGTACATATAAATGAGATGTACTCTATATGTTATTATTTTATAAAAACGAGTCAGGCACCTGTGATAAAGTCATAACTTTGCGCCTGTCTAAAATCCTATTTGTTTTTAGCTCGTCTCTTCGAAGAAGAGTGAGAGCTTATGTTGTAACTCCGGCGTCGGCGTCGGCGTCTGTGTCGGCGTCGGCGTTGGTTTTCCAAATGTTAAATTTTTGGTGCAAGTGTTGAAAGGCATAGTAATTTATGGTAATATGGTCCCTGTGGGGGTCAAACTATCCCCTGCCGGAGTTAAACTAAAAGATTTTTTGGAAAAAAAACAGATTTTTGAAAAATTTTGGACTTAGAAAATTTTTGCGTTAAGTTTTTGGTGCAAGTGTTGAAAGGTATTAATACATCACTTTATAATTGTACTAGGGTGCTGATAATTGGCAATAGAGTCCCTCTGGGGTAAGACTATCCCCTGCCAGAGTTAAACTAAAAGATTTTTTTTGGAAAAAACCAGAATTTTCAAATTTGTTGACTTAGAATATTTCTGCGTTAAGTTTTTGGTGCAAGTGTTGAAAGGTATTAATACATCACTTTATAATTGTACTAGGGTGCTGATAATTGGCAATAGAGTCCCTCTGGGGTTAGACTATCCCCTGCCAGAGTTAAACTAAAAGATTTTTTTTGAAAAAAAACAGAATTTTCAAATTTTTGGACTTAGAATATTTCTGCGTTAAGTTTTTGGTGCAAGTGTTGAAAGGTATTAATACATCACTTTATAATTGTACTAGGGTGCTGATAATTGGCAATAGAGTTCCTCTGGGGTTAGACTATCCCCTGCCAGAGTTAAACTAAAAGATTTTTTTGGGAAAAAAACAGAATTTTCAAATTTTTTGACTTAGCTGCGTTAAGTTTTTGGTGCAAGTTTTAAGAGGTTTGAATACATCACTATATAATTGTACAAGGGTGCTGATATTTGGCAATAGAGTCCCTATGGAGTAAGACAATCCCCTCCTGGAGTAAAACTTTAAAAAAAATATTGGATTTTTTGTTTTTAAATCTGTGTTTTTTTGGTTTTGTTTTTAAATCTTTGGACTTTGTGTTAAGTTTATATTGTGAGTGTTGAAAGGCATAGTAATACATGGTATTAGGTTCCCTGTGGGGGTTAAACTATCCCTTTCCTGAGTTAAACTGAAATGTTTTTTTGAGGAAAAAACACATTTTTTAAAAATTTTCGTGCAGATGTTGAAAGCTTTTTAACACATCACTTTATGATTGTACTAGGGTGCTGATATTTGGTAAAAGAGTCCTTCTATGGAGTTACACTATCCTTTCTTGGGGTGAAACTGAATATAAAACAATATGAAACGTCACAATAGACAATTTATACGGTCCACATTTTTCAAGGGAGACAACTATCATTAGGATATGTTGTCAAAAAATTGAAGAAATATGTCCAAAAGCAATTACATTTGTGTTTAATATCTTCATTTAATCTACAACAGCATAATTTGCCTCCCAAATGTTTGTCAATAAATAATTTATGTATATATAAATTGGTATGGTTTTGAAAATTGCATGAATTCACAAAACATAATCTGATCAAGTAAGCAATATAAATATTATTAATGCAATTTGCGAAACCATTCCAATTAATATATTTTAATTATTTATTGACAAACATTTGCGAGACGAGCTATGCTGTTCTCCAACAGCTCTTGTTTACAATCCAATGGGAAAAGTTTTTTTTTTCTCATTTGAATAATAAGAAAAACGATAGAACAAAGAAATGACTGTGAGGCTAATATATGGCGTCTTTTACAGTGTGATTTCTGTGACTTTTTTGAATCGGTTATTCTGATGTGTCCCGTCGCAAAGTAGGTAGTAAATACATGATGTATTACCAAACTTTACATATACTACTATGGGTAAAGTTCTCGATTTGAACCAAACCGATAACAACATTTTTTGATGTTTCCATAATTATCGAAACTATATATCACACAATGTAAGCATGATATATATCCAATCGAAAGCCAACAATCATTTTGGCTGACGGCGTGCTGAAGTTTATCACACTCCGAACGTAACCCTAACACGAACCCTAACCCTAACATGAACCCGAACCGTTATATAAAGTAGCCACATGCAAGCATCTCGGTTAGTTCGTATGTACAAATAAACATCGGTCTGGTAACGTACAGAACTAAGCAAGTGTGTAAGCAGTTAAATATTAATAACATGTCGAGGTCTCAACTGTAATCCAACCCTGGACACTTGGTCCAGCGTCACGTCCAGGCCGCTCCACCGTAATCGTCTGCAGCCTTATATTTATAATTACCAACACTGTCCAGCGTTTCGCGGGTATCCTGGTATGCTATTCGGCGATGAAGATGTAGAATGTCACAGTGGATATTTGTAATACCCACAGACATTACACACTCCTAAGGACGAAACTGGCTAGTATAGCCCAATAGTAACGGCCTAGCTATATAACATTGATGAACAGCAACCTTAACCCAGGGCTGTCGAGAAGATGTCCCCTACACAGAAGCCAACATCCACACAAGGTAAGTCAGCCTCAGAGGTTAAACCATTGTCTCTGTGTCACTATTCTAATCATTGAAGATAAACCGTACATTGTATATAAACATAAAGGGATTCTAATACCAGATAACTGTATAATGTAGTGAAGCATAGACATAAGATAAACCGTACATTGTATATAAACATAAAGGGATTCTAATACCAGATAACTGTATAATGTAGTCAAGCATAGACATAAGATAAAACATCATTTTGATCACTGTTATAATGTACAATGTATAGATCTATAGCAAGTCAGTTTACTATTTACTCGACTTGGACCAATAAAGATTGATTGCTTTAATCAAATTTAGTGCGTAAGCTATAGCATTAAATAAATATCTATAAGACTTTTTTTCATAAAATCAACACATTACCTCGAATAATTGACAAATTTGCCTGCAGGATCACTGTATCGTAAACAAAACTTTGCTTTTTTAATAGACAATCTTAGCTATTTACAGACAATGGCGATCACCGTGCATTTGCATGTGAAAATCATATTGACGAAACACATCATCACATTTATGAACTTGTATGTGATCATCCGTGTTTACCTAAATCTGATGACTGCAGAAAGTTTTTTATAGGTTTTTTTTCATAGTTTAATCGATGAATAAAGCCTGTCTAACGATAAAATTGAACACAATCGCAGGCTTTGAAATATTGACTGGTCTTCTAATCGGACTTAAAAATTCTAACCGGTCCACTGTCGCCTAAACAGGCTTCAAAATTCTCTTTAAAGGAATTCAGGTATTCAGCCTACTTTTCTCTGAGGTTTAGATTCAGAGATTTACCGATTAATGGACGTATATCAGATCAATACATGTTACTAGTTGTTAGATGTATCTGTATAAGCCATATGAGCAACTGTTGTGATCAGTGATTGTCCCCAAGAGATTCTTTGGTTACCATAGTAACAAATATATCTCTATGACAACACAGGAATAGATTGGCCACGATTTACCTGATCGATCCACCTGGTTAGCAGGGTATGTTCATTACAGATAGATAAACTGATGGATGTTAAAGACATATTTCACATGTAATATATTATTTAATAGTTTCTATGGCAATAGCCAACGAACGCCATCCAGTCTATTGTCGGGAATCCCTGTACAACCATAGATAAAGATAAACAAACACCTATTTGTTTGTAATCGGGATATTAACAAATTGTTTTGTGAGTGTAATCACAGGGACTTGACACGAATTCTCTACCCACGGCCTATATATATTATTAACATATATGAGTCCAAGGTGAGGAATCAATTCCTGGTAGCTGTGAGTGTGGTATATACTAAATATAGTTAGTTATATTTGGCCAGGCCCAACATGACATTCGATCTGATATATACTAATATAGGTATGTATATCTTGCCGACGCCAAACATGGCATTTCGTCTTACTAACTATAGTTTTGAATACATTCGCAACGTCCCTTTGTGACATTCTATCTTATGTATACGCAATATACAAATATAGTTAATATGTCTTGACCACGCCTCCAACATAACATATTTTATTTTGGTGTATACTAAATTATTTATTATATTTTTACCCGTAAAATATCGAAAATCATTCGTCTATAAAAGTGATATTTTTCACTAGTGAAAAATATCACTTTTTGTCCTGCTAAAGTTAAAGATTGTAAAGCAATATCAACCTATCACATCTGCAGCTACACAATCTGGTCCATACCTCGAGCTCTGTTTGCGCCAAAATTATAAAATATAAAATACCAAACAATATAAATGGCTGTAAAATCTTGGCATACCACTTGATGAAAGGGGCGGCCGTTTATTATTAACAATAATATTTCATATATTTTAGAATTAAAACATAATTTTTAGGAAAGGTGAGCGAGAACTACGCCTTTAAAACTACGATAGTGAAAACGAACACCTCTATATATGGATCATCAAGCACTTCAGGAAAAATCTTAACAAGAAATATCTTTAAAAAAGATAAACGGCATAGTTTTAATGCTGGTGGTTATAATGTAAAACTACTGGTGAAATAAATTAACGAACTACGATGTAATTAATAAATGCGCAGTTTCAGGCACGGATAACAAAATTATATCAGTTTGAATCATTTTGGTGATAATAAGGCTGCAAATGTGTCATTTGAATAGATGCACCCACTTATTCAGCTTGCATTCAATTTAGAAGGGACATCACGGTAAAAACGTTGCAATTTTCACTGAATGTACGCGTGTTGTTCCTTTCCAGTTATGTTTCTGTGCTGTTCCAATGTTCACAGTCAATCCCTATGTCCAGCTTGACCACTCGATTTAGTTGGGAATCGCCCTCTAAATTTAGCGCGGAAATTATTTTTAGATCATTACGTGACTGTTTTGAAATCGTGGCAACACAAACACACGATAGTTTACAAGGCGATATCTATATTCCATCTGGGTTAGTTGGATAATGATATTGTACACAGTGGTTTAAATGTTAAATAACCCGTTCTGTAAATATTACGGCACACATATTTATGTGTAAATAAGTGTAAACACTGTTCATATAGTATAGTGACAGTAGCGATATACTAGTACAGACTGTATAAATATTACAGAGTTTGTGGAACTATTACCGAGTTTGTGTTAATATTACTGAGTTTGTGTGAAAATTACCGAGTTTGTGTAAATATTACCGAGATTATCATGACCTACTATCAAACAATCAAGCAGAATACGAGCGGCGTCAGTATTACTGTTGTTTTCATGTTTGAACTGTTACAATCTATTGTACTGCTTCCCAAGTTTAATTCTAGGATTGTGTTTGACCCATTTTCCTATTATTCTCTTCATTGCGGAAGCTGTTATCGTTTTCAACCCCAGTCGATTCACATTGGAAGCCATTTTTGTTTCCATGTGTATTAGTTTGTTGTGCGCATGCGTTTATCGTTATGTCACCAAATTTGCATATTCAGAGTGATAACATTTTAATAATTGATAATTCATGTTTTTATGTACATACATCATCAAATTCGAATGGTCATTGTTCAGAAGGTTATTTTTTTTTAAAGATATACCCAATAATATGATAACAAATACAAAATAAATATTGGTTTACCGTGAGGTCCCTTTAACTTTGTTTCGTTTTTAAACTGTATATCTGCATTTTGCATTGACCGCTACATTGACCAATCACGTACTTCATCTTGACCAGAACGCCACCTGTCGCGTCATATCCTGGGCCAAAAGAAAATTAGACGGCTATGCCGAAAAAAGGAAACCTGCTTTGGTACTTTAAACATATTTTATTTACACATATTTGCAAATAGGATTTGACACAAGTTATTACAACTTATGAAGCCATTTCCTTACAATAGTTACATAGATAACAGATGATATTACAGACTAATCAACTGCAGTACGAAAGAGATATAGGCCTACATAACATTAGGCACTCACACAAAATAAGATAACAAAGTCAATAAAATTTTCAAACATGTTAAATATTGTTAAAATCTTGTTAAAATCTTCCGCTGGATTTTATAAAATTTTGTACTTTGTTAAATACAACACAATTTAAATCCAAAGACATATTTTCATTTCCAAAAAGTAATAATCTTAAAGATATATTTATATCTAAATCACTTAAATGATTTAAAAGCACAACTCGAGCATTTGTGTAAGATTGACATTCAAAGAAGAAGTGATAGGCATTCTCACAATAATAGCCACAATTTACACAATTTGAGTTTTGGACCAAATTTGAACGGTAAAGATCATGATTAAGGGAACTGCATTCATGTCTTAATTTAGTGTGAATAATATTCAGTTTTATATCACCAATTAAGTAATAAGGGGGTACTGAGCATGGTAAGGTAGGGGCTAAAGCTGACTTGAAAGCAGAAAAAGGCATGGATCTAATATCAGAATGTATAGAGTTCCACATCGTCAAAGAGGAATGTAGAAAAGATTGGTTTGTAATAGACAGTCTGAAATTTGGGATTCTATATTTTTCATTATTTTTTAGACCCTGTCTGTTTTCACCGACTGTAGAGGGAAGTAAATTTGTAATGTAGTTTGGAGTTTGATGTCTATCCATTTTGTAAACTAATTGTAATTTCCGTCTTTTCCTTCTAACTGAAAGTAATTCTAGACCTGTTTCTGAATACAATGACTCGTTTCTAGCAAATAATGGTAACCCTGTTATTATCCTAGCTGCCTCCCGCTGAACTTTCTCTAACTTTTCTGAATCACTTGAAGTGTACCCATCCCAAACTTCACACGCATATTCTAAAACTGGTAAAATATAAGTTTTATAAATTCGCAAAAGAGCATCACGCTTTAATGTATATTTAAGTTTTCGCAATATATTTACTTTTCCCATAGCCGACTTATAAATTTCATTTATATGATCTACCCATTTAGCATCTGAATTTAATGTAACTCCAAGATGTCTATGCTTACTACTAAAATTTAAAAAATGGCCATCAAAAATCAGTTCCAGATCTTCATCAACGTTATCCGAATTAGAAATAAAAATAACTTCCGTCTTATTTGGATTAAAAGTAACTAGCCAAGTACTTACCCATCTGTTTAAAGCATCCAGGTCTCTATTTAAAACCTGCGCCCGGCAGTGTGGCAAAATGACGAGAAGGGAAGCACCGGGACTCCGCTTACAAGTGTTATACACATAAATCAAACTTACATCAGACAACAAAATATAAATAACTAAGTCATAATGAATCAAATTAACGATACTAGTATACTAAAGAAGAGCACAAAAGAATAGCTTGAAAATTAAGATCCACACATAAAAGGGGGAATGCAGGGGTGGTTGGAGGGATGTCCTTTTTAAAATAATTCTAAAACTGAATTCTAAAATTAATTTCACCTATTTAGAAACTTTCCAAGATGGTGTCATAAACTTACACGGATTAACGTGAACTCTATAGTGGGGATAACCTTGGTGTTGCAGGGGCTGGGCTGAGCCCTTGACCAATCAAAAGCTATGGATTTAGCATGACGGTCACTTACGCCCCACAGTGGCAATAATGACCCTTGACCAATGGGGAGACAATAATTAGCATATTATAATTACATTCATACTAACCAATTTATGTGTGAAGCTTTATTGTACAAAAATGTGTGTGATTTGACCAATTAGAGCACTGCTTACAAACAACAATGGGAAAACTGAAAAGCTGAACCAGTATATTTTGCTATAAAAATGTAATAAACAGAATATCTAACATTATATTAAGTGATACCAAATACATTTCACTCGTGCGGCTAATATTTTGACATTTTTGAATAGCGGAATATTAGCCCACTCGTGAAATATATTTTGTATTACTGAAGACACTGTTAGATATCCTCTATGTATTTCTTGACTATGCCCCTTCATGACATTTTGTGAAGACGGAAAGAACCATATTACGTCGCTGTCGTTCGGTTTGGTATACCATATTTTACTGTCAACATTAT
The DNA here is from genome assembly GCF_902652985.1 of Pecten maximus. NCBI lineage: Eukaryota > Metazoa > Mollusca > Bivalvia > Pectinida > Pectinidae > Pecten > Pecten maximus. Next base: position 209,308 of record NC_047028.1, on the reverse strand, counting down.
ACACACAAGAGACATTTTTGAATAGTCATTTGGATTACACACCTCGCCGAGGTTCCAAACAAAATACAGACTCTGGTCATGGTAAAGCCTATGAGATTACAGGAATTGTAGGGATAGTAAACATCTACGGACAACACCATATTTGGAAAGGAAGGGACATAGGGATGAAATGGACGCAGAGATAAATGCAGACAAATTCAAAATATTGAACATAAATTGTATACCAAATCAAATCAAATCTTTCTTTCTTTTATTCTGAAACCTTCTAATTATTGAAAGTATATATTAAATGAAACTAGCTACGTTATTGGTCAGTTATTGAAATACATGTACATTACCTTTCACTGCCCTTATTCATCAGTAATTATCCCACATTTTGACCCGGTTTGACGGACTATGGTCAATTGTGGTGTTGTGTTAGCTTTCTCTATCCTAATTCATTAATAATTAGACAAACGCGACGTTTTAATGGCGTAATAAAGTGGCCAGGACGAATTAAATTAAATATTCATGACACACCAACTTATCCTGGTAGTAGTACTATCCAAACACTACTGTCACAACAACAAATAAACGAGATAATGATTGTGACTTGATGTATTGACGTTTTTATTTGTATGTAGTAAGTGTACTTTAAGACAGTGGAGATAATTAATTACACAAACTACCTTATATATTACAGACACAGGGCGTGCTATTATCATGGATCCTAGTAATGGAGTAGTGTTGCTTTGATTAAAAAACTCTTCATAAAAGAAACAAATTTTGCTTCATACCAAGGCCTATACACTAGATATTAGATTGATAGTTTGAGTATTACGTTAATTTGTAATATACAACAAATGACAAAACAAACAGTGAGAGATACGATAGTAGGTATACACCACAGGCGTCTGCGCCTGGTAAGTATTAACAGAATACAATAGTACATATTGTACATGAAGGTTCTAATATTGTTTTCTATTAATACTAACGAGAAGTAGACGCCTTTGTATTAATGGACGTGACTCGTTGATGTTCTTCTTTTGTATCTTTATTTTTAATATACAATGTACAATGTAGTAAGCATTTATATAAATAGCTATGGAAAACCATTATAACAGCCGATGTTTTTTGTTTAATTGTTTGTTTTTTTATTTCATTAGTAAATGGTACTTTAATTTAAAGTCAAACACCAACTAAACCAAAACACAAATGGCAGAATGCGATTGACCAATCGGAAAGCCCCATCAAAACGCCAGTATTGCTAGCCTATTTCAAAAATTCGGACAACTGTTTTCGTTCAATCAAAATGTAGTAAACAGAATATGTATGCTGGTTCGAATATACTTCACTCGTGTTACTTTTATTTTGACACCTTTCTTTCGTGCTGTGCACTGGTGGAAAAATCCCAAAATTAGCCACACACGTGAAATATTCCCAAATTGAAATATAAATTATACATGTTAAGTCTGCATGAAGGGCGTTTTATATATTAGTTAACAGGTAGAGTTGAATTGATAGAATGAGCATGAAGACGCGTCGCGTAAGTCTCACATCACTTCTATGGCAACCTGGGATACTTTGTCAAGAAAATAAGTGATATACGAAAATGTATATACCAACCTTATTTGTTATATATGTAAATCGTTAACTTAGTTTTAAATATTAAAATTCTAAAATAAAAATGCGACGATGAACAGAAAGCTATAAGTACACGAATGTACCAATATCTAACAGGGTACATGGATGTACCTATATCTAACAGGGTACATGTATGATGTACCTATATCTAACAGAGTACATGGATGATGTACCTATATCTAACAGAGTACATAGATGATGTACCTATATCTAACAGGGTACATGGATGATGTACCTATATCTAACAGGGTACATGGATGATGTACCTATATCTAACAGAGTACATAGATGATGTACCTATATCTAACAGGGTACATGGATGATGTACCTATATCTAACAGGGTACATGGATGATGTACCTATATCTAACAGGGTACATGGATGATGTACCTATATCTAACAGGGTACATGTATGATGTACCTATATCTAACAGAGTACAGGTATGATGTACCTATATCTAACAGGGTACATGGATGTACATATATCTAACAGGGTACATGGATGATGTACCTATATCTAACAGAGTACATGGATGATGTACCTATATCTAACAGGGTACATGTATGATGTACCTATATCTAACATAGTACATGGATGATGTACCTATATCTAACAGAGTACATGGATGTACCTATATCTAACAGGGTACATGGATGATGTACCTATATCTAACAGAGTACATGTATGATGTACCTATATCTAACAGAGTACATGTATGATGTACCTATATCTAACAGAGTACATGGATGATGTACCTATATCTAACAGAGTGCATGTATGATGTACCTATAACTAACAGGGTACATGGATGATGTACCTATATCTAACAGAGTACATAGATGATGTACCTATATCTAACAGGGTACATAGATGATGTACCTATATCTAACAGAGTACATGTATGATGTACCTATATCTAACAGGTTACATGGATGATGTACCTATATCTAACAGAGTACATGTATGATGTACCTATATCTAACAGGTTACATAGATGATGTACCTATAACTAACAGGGTACATGGATGATGTACCTATATCTAACAGAGTACATGGATGATGTACCTATATCTAACAGAGTACATGGATGATGTACCTATATCTAACAGAGTACATATATGATGTACCTATATCTAACAGAGTACATGGATGATGTACCTATATCTAACACTTAGTAACACTTGTTAGCGTTAGGGCTAGTGTTATTGTATAGTAAACACTTAGTAACACGTGTTAGAGTTAGGACTAGTGTTATTGTATTGTAAACATTTAGTAACACGTGTTAGCGTTAGGACTAGTCTTATTGTATAGTAAACACATAGTAACACTTGTTAGCGTTAGGACAAGTGTTATTGTATAGTAAACACTTAGTAACACGGGTTACCGTTAGGACTAGTGTTATTGTATAGTAAACACTTAGTAACACGTGTTAGCGTTAGGACTAGTGTTATTGTATAGTAAACACTTAGTAACACGTGTTAGCGTAAGGACTAGTGTTATTGTATAGTAAACATTTAGTAACACGTGTTAGCGTTAGGACTAGTGTTATTGTATAGTAAACACTTAGTAACACGTGTTAGCGTTAGGGCTAGTGTTATTGTATAGTAAACATTTAGTAACACGTGTTGGCGTTAGGACTAGTGTTATTGTGTAGTAAACATTTAATAACACGTGTTAGCGTTAGGACTAGTCTTATTTTATAGTAAACACTTAGTAACACGTGTTAGCGTTAGGACTAGTGTTATTGTATAGTAAACATTTAGTAACACGTGTTAGCGTTAGGACTAGTGTTATTGTATAGTAAACACTTAGTAACACGTGTTAGCGTTAGGACTAGTGTTATTGTATAGTAAACATTTAGTAACACGTGTTAGCGTTAGGACTAGTCTTATTGTATAGTAAATATTTAGTAACACTTGTTACCGTTAGGACTAGTGTTATTGTATAGTAAACATTTAGTAACACGTGTTAGTGTTAGGACTAGTGTTATTGTATAGTAAACACTTAGTAACACGTGTTAGCGTTAGGACTAGTGTTATTGTATAGTAAACATTTAGTAACACGTGTTAGCGTTAGGACTAGTGTTATTGTATAGTAAACACTTAGTAACACGTGTTAGCGTTAGGACTAGTGTTATTGTATAGTAAACATTTAGTTACACGTGTTAGCGTTAGGACTAGTGTTATTGTATAGTAAACATTTAGTACCACGTATTAGCGTTAGGACTAGTGTTATTGTATAGTAAACACATAGTAACACGTATTAGCGTTAGGACTAGTGTTATTGTATTATAAACATTTAGTAACACGTGTTAGCGTTAGGACTAGTGTTATTGTATTATAAACATTTAGTAACACGTGTTAGCGTTATGACTAGTGTTATTGTATTGTAAACACTTAGTAGCACTTGTTAGCGTTAGGACTAGTGTTATTGTATAGTAAACATTTAGTAACACGTGTTAGCGTTAGGGCTAGTGTTATTGTATAGTAGTTATTTAGTAACACTTGTTAGCGTTAGGACTAGTGTTATTGTATAGTAAACACTTAGTAACACTGATTAGCGTTAGGACTAGTGTTATTGTATAGTAAACATTTAGTTACACGTGTTAGCGTTAGGACTAGTGTTATTGTATAGTAAACATTTAGTACCACGTATTAGCGTTAGGACTAGTGTTATTGTATAGTAAACACATAGTAACACGTATTAGCGTTAGGACTAGTGTTATTGTATTATAAACATTTAGTAACACGTGTTAGCGTTAGGACTAGTGTTATTTTATAGTAAACACTTAGTAACACGTGTTAGCGTTAGGACTAGTGTTATTGTATAGTAAACATTTAGTAACACGTGTTAGCGTTAGGACTAGTGTTATTGTATAGTAAACACTTAGTAACACGTGTTAGCGTTAGGACTAGTGTTATTGTATAGTAAACATTTAGTAACACGTGTTAGCGTTAGGACTAGTCTTATTGTATAGTAAATATTAAGTAACACTTGTTAGCGTTAGGACTAGTGTTATTGTATAGTAAACATTTAGTAACACGTGTTAGTGTTAGGACTAGTGTTATTGTATAGTAAACACTTAGTAACACGTGTTAGCGTAAGGACTAGTGTTATTGTATAGTAAACATTTAGTAACACTTGTTAGCGTTAGGACTAGTGTTCTTGTATAGTAAACACTTAGTTACACGTGTTAGCGTTAGGACTAGTGTTATTGTATTATAAACACTTAGTAACACGTGTTAGCGTAAGGACTAGTGTTATTGTATAGTAAACACTTAGTAACACGTGTTAGCGTTAGGGCTAGTGTTATTGTATAGTAAACATTTAGTAACACGTGTTGGCGTTAGGACTAGTGTTATTGTATAGTAAACATTTAATAACACGTGTTAGCGTTAGGACTAGTGTTATTTTATAGTAAACACTTAGTAACACGTGTTAGCGTTAGGGCTAGTGTTATTGTATAGTAAACATTTAGTAACACGTGTTGGCGTTAGGACTAGTGTTATTGTATAGTAAACATTTAATAACACGTGTTAGCGTTAGGACTAGTGTTATTTTATAGTAAACACTTAGTAACACGTGTTGGCGTTAGGACTAGTGTTATTGTATAGTAAACATTTAGTAACACGTGTTAGCGTTAGGACTAGTGTTATTGTATAATAAACACTTAGTAACACGTGTTAGCGTTAGGACTAGTGTTATTGTATAGTAAACATTTAGTTACACGTGTTAGCGTTAGGACTAGTGTTATTGTATAGTAAACATTTAGTACCACGTATTAGCGTTAGGACTAGTGTTATTGTATAGTAAACACATAGTAACACGTATTAGCGTTAGGACTAGTGTTATTGTATTATAAACATTTAGTAACACGTGTTAGCGTTAGGACTAGTGTTATTGTATTATAAACATTTAGTAACACGTGTTAGCGTTAGGACAAGTGTTATTGTATTGTAAACACTTAGTAGCACTTGTTAGCGTTAGGACTAGTGTTATTGTATAGTAAACATTTAGTAACACGTGTTAGCGTTAGGGCTAGTGTTATTGTATAGTAGTTATTTAGTAACACTTGTTAGCGTTAGGACTAGTGTTATTGTATAGTAAACACTTAGTAACACTGATTAGCGTTAGGACTAGTGTTATTGTATAGTAAACATTTAGTTACACGTGTTAGCGTTAGGACTAGTGTTATTGTATAGTAAACATTTAGTACCACGTATTAGCGTTAGGACTAGTGTTATTGTATAGTAAACACATAGTAACACGTATTAGCGTTAGGACTAGTGTTATTGTATTATAAACATTTAGTAACACGTGTTAGCGTTAGGACTAGTGTTATTGTATTATAAACATTTAGTAACACGTGTTAGCGTTAGGACTAGTGTTATTGTATTGTAAACACTTAGTAGCACTTGTTAGCGTTAGGACTAGTGTTATTGTATAGTAAACATTTAGTAACACGTGTTAGCGTTAGGGCTAGTGTTATTGTATAGTAGTTATTTAGTAACACTTGTTAGCGTTAGGACTAGTGTTATTGTATAGTAAACACTTAGTAACAATGATTAGCGTTAGGACTAGTGTTATTGTAAATTAAACACTTAGTAACACGTGTTAGCGTTAGGACTAGTGTTATTGTATAGTAAACACTTAGTAACACGTGTTAGCGTTAGGACTAGTGTTATTGTATAGTAAACATTTAGTAACACGTGTTAGCGTTAGGACTAGTGTTATTGTATAGTAAACACTTAGTAACACGTGTTAGCGTTAGGACTAGTGTTATTGTATAGTAAACACTTAGTAACACGTGTTAGCGTTAGGACTAGTGTTATTGTATAGTAAACACTTAGTAACACGTGTTAGCGTTAGGACTAGTGTTATTGTATAGTAAACACTTAGTAACACGTGTTAGCGTTAGGGCTAGTGTTATTGTATAGTAAACACTTAGCAACACGTGTTAGCGTTAGGACTACTGTTATTGTATAGTAAACACTTAGTAACACGTGTTAGCGTTAGAACTAGTGTTATTGTATAGTAAACACTTAGTAACACGTATTAGCGTTAGGACTACTGTTATTGTATAGTAAACACTTAGTAACACGTGTTAGCGTTAGGACTAGTGTTATTGTATAGTAAACATTTAGTAACACGTGTTGGCGTTAGGACTAGTGTTATTGTATAGTAAACATTTAATAACACGTGTTAGCGTTAGGACTAGTGTTATTTTATAGTAAACACTTAGTAACACGTGTTAGCGTTAGGACTAGTGTTATTGTATAGTAAACACTTAGTAACACGTGTTAGCGTTAGGACTAGTGTTATTGTATAGTAAACACTTAGTAACACGTGTTAGCGTTAGGACTAGTGTTATTGTATAGTAAACACTTAGTAACACTTGTTAGCGTTAGGACTAGTGTTATTGTATAGTAAACATTTAGTAACACGTGTTAGCGTTAGGACTAGTGTTATTGTATAGTAAACACTTAGTAACACGTGTTAGCGTTAGGACTAGTGTTATTGTATAGTAAACATTTAGTTACACGTGTTAGCGTTAGGACTAGTGTTATTGTATAGTAAAAATTTAGTACCACGTATTAGCGTTAGGACTAGTGTTATTGTATAGTAAACACATAGTAACACGTGTTAGCGTTAGGACTAGTGTTATTGTATTATAAACATTTAGTAACACGTGTTAGCGTTAGGACTAGTGTTATTGTATTATAAACATTTAGTAACACGTGTTAGCGTTAGGACTAGTGTTATTATATTGTAAACACTAAGTAACACGTGTTAGCGTTAGGACTAGTGTTATTGTAGAGTAAACATTTAGTAACACGTGTTAGCGTTAGGACTAGTGTTATTGTATAGTAAACACTTAGTAACACGTGTTAGCGTTAGGACTAGTGTTATTGTATAGTAAACATTTAGTAACACGTGTTAGCGTTAGGACTAGTGTTATTGTATAGTAAATATTAGTAACACTTGTTAGCGTTAGGACTAGTGTTATTGTATAGTAAACATTTAGTAACACGTGTTAGCGTTAGGACTAGTGTTATTGTATAGTAAACACTTAGTAACACGTGTTAGCGTTATGACTAGTGTTATTGTATAGTAAACATTTAGTAACACGTGTTAGCGTTAGGACTAGTGTTATTGTATAGTAAACACTTAGTAACACGTGTTAGCGTTAGGACTAGTGTTATTGTATAGTAAACACTTAGTAACACGTGTTAGCGTTAGGACTAGTGTTATTGTATAGTAAACACTTAGTAACACGTGTTAGCGTTAGGACTAGTGTTATTGTATAGTAAACACTTAGTAACACGTGTTAGCGTTAGGACTAGTGTTATTGTATAGTAAACACTTAGTAACACGTGTTAGCGTTAGGACTAGTGTTATTGTATAGTAAACACTTAGTAACACGTGTTAGCGTTAGGACTAGTGTTATTGTATAGTAAACACTTAGTAACACGTGTTAGCGTTAGGACTAGTGTTATTGTATAGTAAACACTTAGTAACACGTGTTAGCGTTAGGACTAGTGTTATTGTATAGTAAACATTTAGTAACACGTGTTAGCGTTAGGACTAGTGTTATTGTATAGTAAACACTTAGTAACACGTGTTAGCGTTAGGACTAGTGTTATTGTATAGTAAACACTTAGTAACACGTGTTAGCGTTAGGACTAGTGTTATTGTATAGTAAACACTTAGTAACACGTGTTAGCGTTAGGACTAGTGTTATTGTATAGTAAACACTTAGTAACACGTGTTAGCGTTAGGACTAGTGTTATTGTATAGTAAACACTTAGTAACACGTGTTAGCGTTAGGACTAGTGTTATTGTATAGTAAACACTTAGTAACACGTGTTAGCGTTAGGACTAGTGTTATTGTATAGTAAACACTTAGTAACACGTGTTAGCGTTAGGACTAGTGTTATTGTATAGTAAACACTTAGTAACACGTGTTAGCGTTAGGACTAGTGTTATTGTATAGTAAACACTTAGTAACACGTGTTAGCGTTAGGACTAGTGTTATTGTATAGTAAACACTTAGTAACACGTGTTAGCGTTAGGACTAGTGTTATTGTATAGTAAACACTTAGTAACACGTGTTAGCGTTAGGACTAGTGTTATTGTATAGTAAACACTTAGTAACACGTGTTAGCGTTAGGACTAGTGTTATTGTATAGTAAACACTTAGTAACACGTGTTAGCGTTAGGACTAGTGTTATTGTATAGTAAACACTTAGTAACACGTGTTAGCGTTAGGACTAGTGTTATTGTATAGTAAACACTTAGTAACACGTGTTAGCGTTAGGACTAGTGTTATTGTATAGTAAACACTTAGTAACACGTGTTAGCGTTAGGACTAGTGTTATTGTATAGTAAACACTTAGTAACACGTGTTAGCGTTAGGACTAGTGTTATTGTATAGTAAACACTTAGTAACACGTGTTAGCGTTAGGACTAGTGTTATTGTATAGTAAACACTTAGTAACACGTGTTAGCGTTAGGACTAGTGTTATTGTATAGTAAACACTTAGTAACACTTGTTAGCGTTAGGACTAGTGTTATTGTATAGTAAACACTTAGTAACACGTGTTAGCGTTAGGACTAGTGTTATTGTATAGTAAACACTTAGTAACACGTGTTAGCGTTAGGACTAGTGTTATTGTATAGTAAACACTTAGTAACACGTGTTAGCGTTAGGACTAGTGTTATTGTATAGTAAACACTTAGTAACACGTGTTAGCGTTAGGACTAGTGTTATTGTATAGTAAACACTTAGTAACACGTGTTAGCGTTAGGACTAGTGTTATTGTATAGTAAACACTTAGTAACACGTGTTAGCGTTAGGACTAGTGTTATTGTATAGTAAACACTTAGTAACACGTGTTAGCGTTAGGACTAGTGTTATTGTATAGTAAACACTTAGTAACACGTGTTAGCGTTAGGACTAGTGTTATTGTATAGTAAACACTTAGTAACACGTGTTAGCGTTAGGACTAGTGTTATTGTATAGTAAACACTTAGTAACACGTGTTAGCGTTAGGACTAGTGTTATTGTATAGTAAACACTTAGTAACACGTGTTAGCGTTAGAACTAGTGTTATTGTAAATTAAACACTTAGTAACACGCGTTAGCGTTAGGACTAGTGTTATTGTATAGTAAACACTTAGTAACACGTGTTAGCGTTAGGACTAGTGTTATTGTATAGTAAACACTTAGTAACACGTGTTAGCGTTAGGACTAGTGTTATTGTATAGTAAACACTTAGTAACACGTGTTAGCGTTAGGACTAGTGTTATTGTATAGTAAACACTTAGTAACACGTGTTAGCGTTAGGACTAGTGTTATTGTATAGTAAACACTTAGTAACACGTGTTAGCGTTAGGACTAGTGTTATTGTAAATTAAACACTTAGTAACACGTGTTAGCGTTAGGACTAGTGTTATTGTATAGTAAACACTTAGTAACACGTGTTAGCGTTAGGACTAGTGTTATTGTATAGTAAACACTTAGTAACACGTGTTAGCGTTAGGACTAGTGTTATTGTATAGTAAACACTTAGTAACACGTGTTAGCGTTAGGACTAGTGTTATTGTATAGTAAACACTTAGTAACACGTGTTAGCGTTAGGACTAGTGTTATTGTATAGTAAACACTTAGTAACACGTGTTAGCGTTAGGACTAGTGTTATTGTATAGTAAACACTTAGTAACACGTGTTAGCGTTAGGACTAGTGTTATTGTATAGTAAACACTTAGTAACACGTGTTAGCGTTAGGACTAGTGTTATTGTATAGTAAACACTTAGTAACACGTGTTAGCGTTAGGACTAGTGTTATTGTATAGTAAACACTTAGTAACACGTGTTAGCGTTAGGACTAGTGTTATTGTATAGTAAACACTTAGTAACACGTGTTAGCGTTAGGACTAGTGTTATTGTATAGTAAACACTTAGTAACACGTGTTAGCGTTAGGACTAGTGTTATTGTATAGTAAACACTTAGTAACACGTGTTAGCGTTAGGACTAGTGTTATTGTATAGTAAACACTTAGTAACACGTGTTAGCGTTAGGACTAGTGTTATTGTATAGTAAACACTTAGTAACACGTGTTAGCGTTAGGACTAGTGTTATTGTATAGTAAACACTTAGTAACACGTGTTAGCGTTAGGACTAGTGTTATTGTATAGTAAACACTTAGTAACACGTGTTAGCGTTAGGACTAGTGTTATTGTATAGTAAACACTTAGTAACACGTGTTAGCGTTAGGACTAGTGTTATTGTATAGTAAACACTTAGTAACACGTGTTAGCGTTAGGACTAGTGTTATTGTATAGTAAACACTTAGTAACACGTGTTAGCGTTAGGACTAGTGTTATTGTATAGTAAACACTTAGTAACACGTGTTAGCGTTAGGACTAGTGTTATTGTATAGTAAACACTTAGTAACACGTGTTAGCGTTAGGACTAGTGTTATTGTATAGTAAACACTTAGTAACACGTGTTAGCGTTAGGACTAGTGTTATTGTATAGTAAACACTTAGTAACACGTGTTAGCGTTAGGACTAGTGTTATTGTATAGTAAACATTTAGTAACACGTGTTAGCGTTAGGACTAGTGTTATTGTATAGTAAACACTTAGTAACACGTGTTAGCGTTAGGACTAGTGTTATTGTATAGTAAACACTTAGTAACACGTGTTAGCGTTAGGACTAGTGTTATTGTATAGTAAACACTTAGTAACACGTGTTAGCGTTAGGACTAGTGTTATTGTATAGTAAACACTTAGTAACACGTGTTAGCGTTAGGACTAGTGTTATTGTATAGTAAACACTTAGTAACACGTGTTAGCGTTAGGACTAGTGTTATTGTATAGTAAACACTTAGTAACACGTGTTAGCGTTAGGACTAGTGTTATTGTATAGTAAACACTTAGTAACACGTGTTAGCGTTAGGACTAGTGTTATTGTATAGTAAACACTTAGTAACACGTGTTAGCGTTAGGACTAGTGTTATTGTATAGTAAACACTTAGTAACACGTGTTAGCGTTAGGACTAGTGTTATTGTATAGTAAACACTTAGTAACACGTGTTAGCGTTAGGACTAGTGTTATTGTATAGTAAACACTTAGTAACACGTGTTAGCGTTAGGACTAGTGTTATTGTATAGTAAACACTTAGTAACACGTGTTAGCGTTAGGACTAGTGTTATTGTATAGTAAACACTTAGTAACACGTGTTAGCGTTAGGACTAGTGTTATTGTATAGTAAACACTTAGTAACACGTGTTAGCGTTAGGACTAGTGTTATTGTATAGTAAACACTTAGTAACACGTGTTAGCGTTAGGACTAGTGTTATTGTATAGTAAACACTTAGTAACACGTGTTAGCGTTAGGACTAGTGTTATTGTATAGTAAACACTTAGTAACACGTGTTAGCGTTAGGACTAGTGTTATTGTATAGTAAACACTTAGTAACACGTGTTAGCGTTAGGACTAGTGTTATTGTATAGTAAACACTTAGTAACACGTGTTAGCGTTAGGACTAGTGTTATTGTATAGTAAACACTTAGTAACACGTGTTAGCGTTAGGACTAGTGTTATTGTATAGTAAACACTTAGTAACACGTGTTAGCGTTAGGACTAGTGTTATTGTATAGTAAACACTTAGTAACACGTGTTAGCGTTAGGACTAGTGTTATTGTATAGTAAACACTTAGTAACACGTGTTAGCGTTAGGACTAGTGTTATTGTATAGTAAACACTTAGTAACACGTGTTAGCGTTAGGACTAGTGTTATTGTATAGTAAACACTTAGTAACACGTGTTAGCGTTAGGACTAGTGTTATTGTATAGTAAACACTTAGTAACACGTGTTAGCGTTAGGACTAGTGTTATTGTATAGTAAACACTTAGTAACACGTGTTAGCGTTAGGACTAGTGTTATTGTATAGTAAACATTTAGTAACACGTGTTAGCGTTAGGACTAGTGTTATCGTAAAGTAAACACTTAGTAACACGCTGTACGTGTCTTCTTTACTTCATTCGTGAAATTGTTTGAGAAATAGCGTTATGTGATTGGGTATCATGTTGATCACTTTTGTCTATTGATATCTTAATATGTTTTCCCGACTTGACACGTCAAGTAGGTTTCTAATTGCAGGGCATAAATAAATCAGTGTTTTTTCTTCATTTTATTACATATACAGTGAATTATTTTACAAAGTTGGTATTTACACAAAACTAATAACTTAGACAATTAAGGAAAAATACAAAAAAGCAAAAAACGACCGCAAAAACGATATACTTTATCTATAATCAATTCATGATGATAATGTTTTTTTGATATAATCCGATTGATGGTAAAGTTAATAAACTGTTCGGTCTCGTATAAAACGTCATTTGCAGTATTATCAAACACGATGATATAGCATCATTCATTTCAAAACAAATTGTATTGTTTCTTTTGTTTACTTTCTCAACAGAACAATCAGATGACTCCCATGATGATTTCATCAGGAATTCAAGAATTTTGATTGAATCAACAAAAAACAAGATGGAGCGGGTACAGAAGATGTCTAACGAGTTGGGGTATCTCACAAGCCTCATTAAGGATGACCGGAAACAGGCAACGAAATCCAAACAACAGATCGTCAACCAATCCAAACAGCAGACCGACAACCAATCGAAACAGCAGACCGTTAACCAATCAAAACAGCAGACAGATAACCAATCAAAACAGCAGACAGTTAACCAATTTAAGAAGAGCATTGAAGATGTCAGAGAGACTCGAATCAGTCATCAGAAGGACAGCAGACCAGCTCGACATTCAGTTCCGGGACATATCGTGTCCGATAGACCAAGGAAAAAAGACAACACTCCAAAAATAAGCAGTAAGTTAAGAAAACTAAGCGACGGGGGCAGGTTAAAACTGATTCAAAGTACTCTTCAGAAAGTCAAAGAGGCAGACGCAAAAGATAAATACTTGACGAAAGAGTCCAAGGAATCTTCCTCCATTAAATCTCACAAAATAGTTATCCCTAGGGATTCATGTTTCGATGGTAAGATCGACGACACAAAAACAGATCGTGATGATCTGAGAAGTAGTGACACCAAGACAGGCGGTGACGTATTGCCTGGCTGTTTGTGTGACTGTGGCGGTAATCTCATTGTTGATGAAACGGCAGAGAGGGCAATAGCTGCGAGACATCAAGCCAAGTATAGAACTAAACTACGTGGTCCTGCTTCTAAGCATTGTTGTGTAAGTCATTTTAGTTCCTACCACGGCCCAGTGATACTAGCAGGCGAGGACACAGCGTTCTCACATCTTCCCGCTTTACGTGTGAACAATATTCAAATCCCTTCGCCAAGGCCAAGGTCAAATATGGACATAAGGTGCAAGGATTCGATCCAAATGGTAAAGGACTCAAATTCATTTAATTCATGTTTAAATAAAGACGACATTCGAAACGCTGAGAAACGGAAATTGAAAAATTGGTGGCATCATAGATGCGCATGTGTACAAGAGTACATCAGGCAAAATGAACAAATGGAATCAAGACGACCCACCTTGAAACCGAACAAAGTGACACTGCAGACAACTGGATTCTCCTCGTTGTACTCAGAATCGGGAAACTTTGTACCGTATGAGGAGGTGTCTATCGGATACAGGCTAATGGTCGGAAGGCAGGCTTCCTTTCCTATAAGTATTCGCCATTTGAGGAAGTTCCGGACACAGATCAAACGATAAGAGGTTGAACATACATGTACATTGTATGTTCAAGTCCTGTCAAATCAGCACATCATTACTGTAACTCTGAGAGAATATTTCATGATATTTTAGCAACCTCTCCTAATACATTGTACGTAATGCATTATTAGCCGATTGCGACATTACGGCAAGAGAAACCGGCATTAAGATAAGAGAAGCAAACAGTATGACAAGAGAAGCCGACATTACGACAAGATAAGCCAACATTACGACAAGAGTAGCCGACATTACGACAAGATAAGCCAACATTACAACAAAAGAAGTCATTAGTACGACAAGATAAGCCAACATTACGACAAGAGAAGCCGACATTACGACAAGAGAAGTCAATAGTACGACAAGAGAAGTCGACATTACGACAAGAGAAGTAAATAGTATGACACGAGAAGCCGATATTACGACAAGAGAAGTCAACATTACGACAAGAGAAGCCGACATTACGACAAAAGAAGTCGACATTACGACAAGATAAGCCAACATTACGACAAGAGAAGCCGACATTACGACAAGAGAAGCCGACAGTACGACAAGAGAAGCCGACATTACGACAAGAGAAGTCAATAGTATGACAAGAGAAGCCGACATAACGACAAGATAAGTCGACATTACGACAAGATAAGCCGACATTACGACAAGAGATGTAGACATTACGACAAGAGAAGCCGACATTACGACAAGAGAAGCCGACATTACGACAAGAGAAGTCAATAGTATGACAAGAGAAGCCGACATTACGACAAGAGAAGTCAACAGTACGACAAGAGAAGTCAACATTACAACAAGAGAAGTCAATAGTATGACAAGAGAAGCCGACATAACGACAAGAGAAGCCGACATTACGACAAGAGAAGTCGACATTACGACAAGAGAAGTCGACATTACGACAAGATAAGCCAACATTACGACAAGATAAGCCAACATTACGACAAGAGAAGTCGACATTACGACAAGATAAGCCGACAGTACGACAAGATAAGCCAACATTACGACAAGAGAAGTCGACATTACGACAAGATAAGCCGACAGTACGACAAGAGAAGTCAACAGTACGACAAGAGAAGCCGACATTACGACAAGAGAAGTCAACATTACGACAAGAGAAGCCGACATTACGACAAGAGAAGTCAACATTACGACAAGAGAAGCCGACATTACGACAAGAGAAGTCAACATAACGACAAGAGAAGCCGACATTACGACAAGAGAAGTCAACATTACGACAAGAGAAGCCGACATTACGACAAGAGAAGTCGACATTACGACAAGAGAAGTCAACATTACGACAAGAGAAGTCGACATTACGACAAGAGAAGTCGACATTACGACAAGAGAAGTCGACATTACGACAAGAGAAGTCGACATTACGACAAGAGAAGTCGACATTACGACAAGAGAAGTCGACATTACGACAAGAGAAGCCGACATTACGACAAGAGAAGTCGACATTACGACAAGAGAAGTCAACATTACGACAAGATAAGTCAACATTACGACAAGATAAGTCGACATTACGACAAGAGAAGTCAACATAACGCCCAAGAGAAATTTTTCAAACATTCCGAAAAAGAAGTCAACATTACGACAAGATAAGCCGACATTACGACAAGAGAAGTCGACATTACGACAAGAGAAGCCGACATTACGACAAGAGAAGTCAATAGTACGACAAGATAAGTCGACATTACGACAAGAGAAGTCGACATTTTACGCCCCAAGAAAATCGACCTTTTAGGGACAAGATAAGTCGCCCTTTACGACAAAGAAGTCAACATTACGAAAAGGATAAGCCGAAAATTAGACAAGAGAAGCCGCCATTAGGGGAACAAGAAAAGGGCCATTTTTAGACAAGAGAATAAATAGTTATAAAACACGAAAAACCGACTAACGACAAGAAAAAATTCAACTTTTACGACAAAAAAAACCCCCACATAACACAAGAGACCCGCCCAGAAAAGAGAATCGACTTTACACAAGAAAAGTCACTTTACGACAAAAAAAGTCCCCCATTCGACAAAGAAGTAAAATAGTATGACAAGAAGAAGCCGACATTACGACAAGAGAAGTCAATAGTATGACAAGATAAGCCGACATTACGACAAGAGAAGTCAATAGTATGACAAGAGAAGCCGACATTACGACAAGAGTAGTCGACATTACGACAAGAGAAGTCAATAGTAAGACAAGAGAAGTCGCCATTACGACAAGATAAGCCGACATTACGACAAGATAAGCCGATATTACGACAAGAGCAGTCAATAGTACGACAAGAGAAGTCAACAGTACGACAAGAGAAGCCGACATTACGACAAGAGAAGTCAACATTACGACAAGAGAAGTCGACATTACGACAAGAGAAGTCGACATAACGACAAGAGAAGTCAACATTACGACAAGAGAAGTCAACATTACGACAAGAGAAGTCAACATTACGACAAGATAAGCCAACATTACGACAAGAGAAGTCAACATTACGACAAGAGAAGCCGACATTAACGACAAGAGAAGTCAACAGTACAACAAGAGAAGTCAACAGTACGACAAGAGAAGCCGACATTACGACAAGAGAAGTCGCCATTACGACAAGATAAGCCGACATTACGACAAGATAAGCCGATATTACGACAAGAGCAGTCAATAGTACGACAAGAGAAGTCAACAGTACGACAAGAGAAGCCGACATTACGACAAGAGAAGCCGACATAACGACAAGAGAAGTCGACATTACGACAAGAGAAGCCGACATTACGACAAGAGAAGCCGACATTACGACAAGAGAAGTCGACATTACGACAAGAGAAGTCGACATAACGACAAGAGAAGTCGACATTACGACAAGAGAAGTCGACATTACGACAAGAGAAGTCGACATTACGACAAGAGAAGTCGACATTACGACAAGAGAAGCCGACATTACGACAAGAGAAGTCAACAGTACGACAAGAGAAGTCAACAGTACGACAAGATAAGTCAACAGTACGACAAGAGAAGTCGACATTACGACAAGAGAAGTCGACATTACGACAAGAGAAGTCGACATTACGACAAGAGAAGCCGACATTACGACAAGAGAAGTCAACAGTACGACAAGAGAAGTCAACAGTACGACAAGAGAAGTCGACATTACGACAAGAGAAGTCAACATTACGACAAGAGAAGTCGACATTACGACAAGAGAAGTCGACATTACGACAAGAGAAGTCGACATTACGACAAGAGAAGCCGACATTACGACAAGAGAAGTCAACAGTACGACAAGAGAAGTCAACAGTACGACAAGATAAGCCGACATTACGACAAGAGAAGCCGACATTACGACAAGAGAAGTCGACATTACGACAAGAGAAGCCGACATTACGACAAGAGAAGTCGACATTACGACAAGAGAAGTCGACATTACGACAAGAGAAGCCGACATTACGACAAGAGAAGTCGACATTACGACAAGAGAAGTCGACATTACGACAAGAGAAGCCAACATCTACGACTAAGAGAAGTCGACATTACGACAAGAGAAGTCGACATTACGACAAGAGAAGCCGACATTACGACAAGAGAAGTCCGACATAACGACAAAGAGAAGCCGACATTACGACAAGATAAGTCGACATTACGACAAGAGAAGTCAATAGTACGACAAGAGAAGCCGACATAACGACAAGAGAAGTCGACATTACGACAAGATAAGTCGACATAACGACAAGAAAAGTCGACATTACGACAAGAGAAGCCGACATTACGACAAGAGAAGCCGACAGTACGACAAGAGAAGTCGACATTACGACAAGAGAAGTCGACATTACGACAAGATAAGGCGACATTACGACAAGATAAGTCGACATTACGACAAGAGAAGTCGACAGTATCGACAAGAGAAGCGACTATTACGACAAAGAGAAGCCGACATATACGAACAAGATAAGCCGACATTACGACAAGAGCAGTCAATAGTACGACAAGAGAAGTCAACAGTACAACAAGAGAAGTCAACAGTACGACAAGAGAAGCCGACATTACGACAAGAGAAGTCGCCATTACGACAAGATAAGCCGACATTACGACAAGATAAGCCGATATTACGACAAGAGCAGTCAATAGTACGACAAGAGAAGTCAACAGTACGACAAGAGAAGCCGACATTACGACAAGAGAAGCCGACATAACGACAAGAGAAGTCGACATTACGACAAGAGAAGCCGACATTACGACAAGAGAAGTCAACAGTACGACAAGATAAGCCGACATTACGACAAGAGAAGCCGACATTACGACAAGAGAAGCCAACAGTACGACAAGAGAAGCCGACATTACGACAAGAGAAGTCGACATTACGACAAGAGAAGCCGACATTACGACAAGAGAAGTCAATAGTATGACACGAGAAGTCGACATTACGACAAGAGAAGCCGACATTACGACAAGAGAAGTCGACATTACGACAAGAGAAGCCGACATTACGACAAGAGAAGTCGACATTACGACAAGAGAAGTCGACATTACGACAAGAGAAGCCGACATTACGACAAGAGAAGTCGACATTACGACAAGAGAAGCCGACATTACGACAAGAGAAGCCGACATTACGACAAGAGAAGTCGACATTACGACAAGAGAAGTCAACATTACGACAAGATAAGCCGATATTACGACAAGAGCAGTCGACATTACGACAAGAGAAGCCGACATTACGACAAGAGAAGTCGACATTACGACAAGATAAGCCGATATTACGACAAGAGAAGTCGACATTACGACAAGAGAAGCCGACATTACGACAAGAGAAGTCGACATTACGACAAGAGAAGTCGACATTACGACAAGAGAAGTCGACATTACGACAAGAGAAGCCGACATTACGACAAGAGAAGTCGACATTACGACAAGAGAAGCCGACATTACGACAAGAGAAGCCGACATTACGACAAGAGAAGCCGACATTACGGCAAGAGAAGCCGACATTACGACAAGAGAAGTCGACATTACGACAAGAGAAGTCAACATTACGACAAGATAAGCCGATATTACGACAAGAGCAGTCGACATAACGACAAGAGAAGTCGACATTACGACAAGAGAAGTCGACATAACGACAAGAGAAGTCGACATTACGACAAGATAAGCCGACATTACGACAAGAGAAGTCAATAGTATGACAAGAGAAGTCGACATAACGACAAGAGAAGCCAACATTACGACAAGATAAGCCGACATTACGACAAGAGAAGTCGACATTACGACAAGAGAAGCCGACATTACGACAAGAGAAGTCAACAGTACGACAAGAGAAGTCGACATTACGACAAGATAAGCCGATATTACGACAAGAGAAGCCGACATTACGACAAGAGAAGCCGACATTACGACTAGAGAAGCCGACAGTATGACAAGAGAAGTCGACATAACGACAAGAGAAGCCAACATTACGACAAGAGAAGTCGACATTAACGACAAGAGAAGTCGACAGTACGACAAGAGAAGTCGACATTACGACAAGAGAAGTCGACATTACGACAAGAGAAGTCAATAGTACGACAAGAGAAGCCGACATTACGACAAGAGAAGTCGACATTACGACAAGAGAAGTCGACATAACGACAAGAGAAGTCGACATTAACGACAAGAGAAGTCAACATTACGACAAGATAAGCCGACATTACGACAAGAGAAGTCGACATTACGACAAGATAAGCCGACATTACGACAAGAGAAGTCAATGGTATGACAAGAGAACTAATCCATTGTAAATATTACCGATTCTATAATAATTGAGATTAGACCAGTCAAGTGCGCTGAAGGAACAGCTTATCCCAGAAGACACTTGGGACGGACCAGGTGCGCGTTACAGAATCACATGTAACATATGCTAACTTACCTGTGGGAATCACAGCCTGGGATACAGTGTAATCACTGTATAGGACTACACATATCCTCATATACACAAGTATGAGGACTTTTTGACACTGACCCACAGGTCCAGAACGGTCAATCCGATCTAAAGGACGATTGTCTCTCTGTCCCTGACCGACAGGTCCAGAACGGACAATCTGATCTCATGACGATTGTCCCTCTGTCCCTGACCGACAGGTCCAGAACGGACAATCTGATCTCAGGACGATGGTCCCTCTGTCCCTGACCGACAGGTCCAGAACGGTCAATCTCTGACCATTATATATACAGAACAAGAATGACCAATCTGATCCCAAGGATGTTATGCCTTTATACATATATAAAGGGAGAAGACTTAAAATAAGAGAGTACACTTGTTGCCAAATCCCTGTATTTAATTATATATGTTGACCATTGTATTTGTAAATATTTTTGGTAATAAACTACTCTTTAAACCAAATAATAATAATCGTTCATCGGACTGATGTTTCATTAACCATAGCGGCATGCCGTTTTTAATTGTTTGATATTTTAGTTTTATCCATGATTTTAAACATATAGTTGCAGTTATTGTATTTAATGTAATGAAAGCATCCGCCGCCCGTGGAGAACAATAGTCAATGTACCCTACATCTTGTCTTCGAAAAAAAACCATCCAAACCTCAAGATGGGGTTGTGTGATTGATTTGACAAACTAGTTTCGTTTTCCTGCAACAAATGGGAGAAAATTCTTTCTTTTTTAACCCGTTTGATGAACTTCCCAGAACCGGTTCGAAAGTAAAACTAATTTTTTGAAAACACGTTCGGCCAAAGATATGAGAATCCTTCCCTGTGATACCACATACATCACCGACTATAGGCTGTTTAATATGACAGTTAAGGACCGCTTAAGGTGATGATTTGTACTTCAAGGTGTTGTTTATACCAATGTTCAGACTTGGTCATTATCTAGGTACTCGGCGAGAGAGTTAGCTCACACTGCTGTAATGGTCCAGACAGATAGACAGTTAGTGTGAATCCCTCCTGGTTCGTGTCAAGCTGGGGTATTTTTAGACAAAGTCAGGTTTTACCCGTCTGTCTATATACATTTTATATGTAAATGATCATTGTGACGTTATACTATCAGAAAAGTGACACGTGTATAACGACCGAGAAATAATGATCCCAGCCAAACATTGTACATGGCAAGCAGTGTGCTGTATAGCAGGTATACACCATTACATAATATCTAAGAAAAGGTAAAGCTTAAACTGGAAATTTTCATTTTGATGTATTAAATACACACGACAATACAGGACTTCCACACTGAGGACACATTTCCCAGGAAGTAAAGCGTAATTGAAGGTAAGCTCTAAAAATGATATACAGTCAGGTATCGTCTAGTACAAAAATATATTCTACCTGTACAATGGTCATATCAAATGGATCAAATTGTGAATCAACATAGCATGTACATGTATATTGATAATGTGACTCGCATATCTTATCTGTACCAGTATGAGGCATTTTCCCCTCTTTTATTTAAGCATTGATGTCATTTTTTTTTAGTTTCATCGGGGTATGAAAAAAGTTTTGTTTGCAAACTGTATGAATCCGCGCAGCGGATTCTTACAGAAGTTTGCAAACAATGTTTTTTTTCATACCTCTATGAAACTGAAAAACAATTAACATCAACGCTTATAATTAATGTTTTATGTACAATTTTACTGGTTTTATATGGGATTCTTTTTCTCAAATCAATACGCAACATCAATTGTCGTATTGTGACGTCAATTTTTTCGCGCCATTCTCGGAATTTTTCTCATAGTGGTATGAAAAAAAAAATCTCAACCAATCAGAAGGCCGCATTCTGCGTACAGACAATGGAAAATTAATTATATATACATGTACTAGCGATTGGGGTAGGGCCATTGCTCTGATAATGCACGGGTATTCGCAACGTCATGCAGCCAAGCACTATGGTGTACACTAGACAACAATTTCTCTTACCCTGGACAGGGATATCCGCAGTTTTACAGGGGTGAGATTTTCTTATCTCAACCTAGGAAAAAGACAAGCTGCACGTGCTCTTTTCACGTGCTCGTGTTCTCGATAGGGTGACGTCACTATGACCCCTGACCCGGAACTACTTTTATGGGGTCACACACATGCATATGTTCGTCTGCTTGTTTACCTGTGTGCATACTATTAGAGGAATATTTAAAACGTAGCGAAAATGTTAAAATTAAAATAAGTATTAATTATCAGAGTTTATTGAGTGTTTGGTGTTCTTTTATACAAGTTTATCGGAACTATATTTTGTATGAAATCAACATCGTAAGATGTAAAGCGCCTACTGCAGCCTTATCACAACAGTCATCCGCCGTCCACGTGTTGTTGTTTACATACGTTTGGATTTGGTTCACACTACGATTGCAAAACAGGGTAAGAGAAAAATAATCATTCATCCCTTTTCGGGATGAGATAGGGGATTCTCAACCATCGGGGGAGATTGTTTAGTTCCCAAACATTCGGCAAGCCTCGTATTTGTGGAATTTAACAATCCCCCCTCCTCGGGTTGAGATCCCTTTTCTCATCCCAAAAAGGGGTGAAAGATTCTATGAAGTGTAACACAGTGAGATAGGGTGACCGTCCCAGGAGCGGACGCTCGCACATTACGTCGCGACGACAAGATACAGACATACGTCTCTCGCACCTCCGTAACTGATTTCAGACGGCACGTCAACTTAACGGTATTCTAGGTCGACCATTAAGTCCAAGAGCGGTTAGGAATTGATCGCGGAAATTGTATTTAAGGCCGCGACGTCTCTATGTTGGTCGGCGACTTGCCGAGAGGCGACGCCAACATCGAATACAGTGGCGGCTTGTATATGCACATAATCTGTTCCGTTTGGCCCATTGGAGACGCGTGTTGTTCATTGACGAGCCTTGACTTACAGGTCAGATGGACAACAACGTATTTATCGACGTCGTGATGAGATATTCTGACGCTTGCGTAACGGAAAGCGACATATTCGGGGGAGGGTATGTTATGGGCAGGGCTATCTCAAGGCGTGAAAACAAATATCGCGGTTATTCATGGTAATATCACAGCAGTAGGATATCGGCAGGATCAGGTCTTGAGACCACACATTCTCCCTCTTATCTATCAACGTAATCTTTCGTTGCCGCAGGAAAACGCAAGGCTCCGAGTTGCATGAGTTTGTCGTGACTTTCTGGCTGAAAGCAACGTTCCAGTTCTTAATTGACCACCATATAGTCCAGGTATGTCCCAAATATAGTATTTGTGGGACGAGGTAGACATGAGGGTAAGGAACCGCGTCAACGTCCCATATAACGTCGCTCATCTCACCAAGGCCCTTATTCAGGAATGTAATGATATCCCTCAAAGGGCAGTAAACACCTTGATGGGGTCAATATTAAGGAGAGTAAGAACAGCGACTGATGCCAGTGGTGGGCACACACGCTACTGATTGGGATCAGTAAACAGCTTAGTTTTAACGGTATTCATGAAAACACTGTCTAAGATAGGACAACATGCCACATGCTATGGCGAGCTATTTAGATTGAAGAAGATTGGAAACATCAATTGGCGCTCGAAAAAAGAAATATATTGCTAAGTAATATAAGGATCATGAAGCTGAACCACTCTTTCTTCCCCCGTATCCCCGAATAATAGTTTTATAGCAAGCTGAATGTAATTCTACGCAGAAAACAGTATACTGTCATTGATCCCTTTTTATTAACGTCAGGATGCCTTTGGCACCTGCCGTTATAGTCGTGGTAGGAAAATGTTGTTAGTGACACTGATGTTTCCGGCTAACAACTTCCTGTTTCTGTCATACAAATGATATACATCCGCAGCCTAATATAGTTCCAATTTTGATAGCAATTATTGACACGATTTAACTGATGTAAACCGTGTTTACTGCAATTATTTAAAATGAAATATGAATGTTTAGTGTTCCAAACTATTTTACAGTATAAATATAAACATTTTCCTCGTCAGTATATGCAATTTTGTTGGCGTAGGAGTACGTAGTTCTTTCTCGATCCTGCCTTGAAAACGAAAGTAAAAAAAATCAGTTTGATCGTCGTGGAAATTTACATGCATTCACAGAGAAACTATCCACATGTCTTAGACTCATATGTTCATCCTGAGTTCATATGCAGAAACATTTCATATAAGCCTAAAATCAACCCTATTTACGTAGTCAAATGCACCCGAGCATTCCACGCGATAACTTCAGCTGTCACATGACTCATCACTAATCGGCCAAAATGGCGGTTATGTCTAATGTAACGAAACCAACAACCGTTCGCAGTTCATATTCATTTGTATGTCGCTAGAATACGCAAGAAATATCACAAGGAATTGAAGGCAAGTTGTAACAAGCTACATTGCCGTTTTTCGTGAGGATTTTATTAAATAAGGTTATTATTTGTTTATTTGAAAAGAATCTAATGATTATGATCC
Organism: Pecten maximus; assembly: GCF_902652985.1. Lineage (NCBI taxonomy): Eukaryota > Metazoa > Mollusca > Bivalvia > Pectinida > Pectinidae > Pecten > Pecten maximus. The sequence goes on along the minus strand of NC_047028.1, from coordinate 184,544 downwards.
GTGACTGATGTACTGGCGTCGATGTCAAAACTAGATATGTCTCGTCGGACAAAGCGACCGCAATTTTCTATCGGAGTTAAAATATGTTACTAGGGGTCATAAAATAGATGTTTGCTATGCCTAATTAACATCTTATAGTATAAATAAAATTAAAAAAAACATCGGCTGTGTACATCTTGGATTTTATCTTTGGTTGCACAACATGTTCTGTTGATAGACCAATTTGTCGTTCAGTTGATTTTTTTCAAAGTTTACAAGCAGCTTTACTGATTCAGGAGTATATCGATAATCTTCCACAAGCATTAAAGAAATAGGGAAAGAACTATACTCAGCTATTGGAAAGTTGTCAGCAGATGAATATGTTATACACGTTTTCTTCAATATAGAATAACCAGATTGAGACATTTCATCTAATACAAATGTAACTGACTATTAAATCCAATTTTAAATTTCTTATTATATGACCTCAAACCCTGACGTTTCTCAGGGCCTTTGGCCCTTTGATTTACAAAGTGATGTCTCTTTCATACCTGTATAACGATAGTGTCGAAATCATTTTACCTTCCAACTTGATTTAGACGTCATAAGTGACATATGTATCTATCAATGAATTCTGAGCTGATGTGTAGTCACCCTTTATCTCTGTATTACACAATATAAAATAGAATCACGAGAAATGTACCTTTGTATACACTAAAATAAAAACAAATCTTCATTTCAGATACATAGAATTCCAGCTTACCAAACCGACCTTCTGATACCGCTAACACACAAGGGGAGGATATGTCTTCTGATACCACTAACAAACAAGGGGAGGATACACCTTCTGATACCGCTAACACACAAGGGGAGGATATGTCTTCTGATACCACTAACAAACAAGGGGAGGATACACCTTCTGATACCGCTAACACACAAGGGGAGGATACACCTTCTGATACCGCTAACACACAAGGGGAGGATATGTCTTCTGATACCACTAACAAACAAGGGGAGGATACACCTTCTGATACCGCTAACACACAAGGGGAGGATACACCTTCTGATACCGCTAACACACAAGGGGAGGATATGTCTTCTGATACCGCTAACACACAAGGGGAGGATATGTCTTCTGATACCGCTAACACACAAGGGGAGGATATGTCTTCTGATACCGCTAACAAACAAGTAGAGGATACGCCTTCTGATACCGCTAACAAACAAGGGGAGGATACACCTTCTGATACCGCTAACACACAAGGGGAGGATACACCTTCTGATACCGCTAACACACAGGGGGAGGATACACCTTCTGATACCGCTAACAAACAAGGGGAGGATACACCTTCTGATACCGCTAACACACAAGGGGAGGATACACCTTCTGATACCGCTAACACACAAGGGGAGGATACACTTTCTGATACCGCTAACACACAAGTAGAGGATACACCTTCTGGTACCGCTAACACACAAGGGAAGGATACACCTTCTGATACCGCTAACACACAAGGGGAGGATACACCTTCTGATACCGCTAACAAACAAGGGGAGGATACACCTTCTGATACCGCTAACACACAAGGGGAGGATACACCTTCTGATACCGCTAACACACAAGTAGAGGATACACCTTCTGGTACCGCTAACACACAAGGGAAGGATACACCTTCTGATACCGCTATCAAACGAGGGGACGATACACCTTCTGGTCCGGATAATAAGCAAATGAAGGATACACCTTCTGATACCGCTAAAACACAAGGGGAGGATACACCTTCTGGTCCGGATAATAAGCAAATGAAGGATACACCTTCTGGTCCGGATGATAAGCAAATGAAGGATACACCTTCTGGTCCGGATGATAAGCAAATGAAGGATACACCTTCTGATTTAGCAAACAAACAAGACTTGAATGACCAATCAGACCCCAGGGACGATAGGTCCTCTGACCAGTTCGCGCATGCCACTGATTACCAACATGAAGTCTGTAGCGCCGAAAATCAAGCTTTGGCAATACGTGAACATGGAGACGGAAACCGAAACTGTAAGTACATGAACTTTCAATACTGCATTGATGGTAATGTAATTTTCGAATTTCAATACATTGTTTTAAAATAGTATGTGGACAGTATTTCTCCTAGACATATTCTATTTTCACGTGTTTTTATTGACAGCCGCTTAATGGTGCAGTTGATATTTCATTTATCAATAGCAAATAACGATTATACAGCTATTTATTACATTCTTGCCAGTGAAATATCGGAATCGGAACTCATTTAATCACTGCAGTGATGAAGTAACCACGGTGATGATATATATTTTTGTTTGTTTGTTTGTTTTTTGCTTTGCTTTCTATTCACAAAAAATCTGAATGTTATTCGTATGACAGACTATACCTATTTTTTCACTTGTACTTAGTATTTCTGAAAAACAGATATTCTGTAATACTTGTGAAATGTATGTCATAATCAACGGGAAACCATTCAATAACCACTGTATACAAAAGCTTCCTATTGAGCTAATACCCGACTGTCACAGCTGTCTTTTTGTCATATCACTTTCATATAGCAATCAAAATTGTTTAATTGGAGTAATGTGTGTCACTGAGATTTATCTTTACCCTGCACGCCTAGATTTATTTTTTATGGGTAATGGCAAAGGTCGAGTATCTTCCCGTCCAATATTCATTAAGTGTCAAATAATTCGAGCATATGTACTTCCCCGTCCAATATTTATTTAGTGTCAAATCATTCGGGGGTATGCACCTTCCCGTCCAATATTCATTAAGTGTCAAATCATTCGAGCGTATCCATCTTCCCGTCCAATATTCATTAAGTACCGAAACATCCAAAGCTATGAACCTTCCCGTCCAATATTCATTAAGTACCAAATTCCTCGAGCTTATGCACTTTCCCGCCAATATCGTTTAAGTACCAAATCATTCGAACGTATGCACCATCCCGTCCAATAATCACTAGGTTGGGCAGGCCCATGATTTCCCGGACTTTTCATCTTGATTTCCACAGTTTAGACCTCTAACATCACTGACGAGTCATCGGAGTAAAAATAATGTAGTTGTGTTGTCACTCTCCAGCATAGATTGTATTTAAGCATTCAAATAATTTATTAATAAACCTCATACCTTATGGTGTAATTCATTTGTAGGTCATTTATACATGTACCAAGCTTTAAAAAATATATCTGTTTTTTTTCTGTTTTGTAGCTATGATGGGGGTTAACCTACAGCAGGTGATCCAGACCATGCGATCTGATGTCAAAATGGATATTACAGTTAATGAGACCACAGTGGTAGGAAACAAGAACACGATAGTCCAAGGGAATAGTGAGTAATATATGAAGCGTGAATCAATATATCTTACCTGATGATTTCTAGCGTTGTTTGTAAATTCATGTGTTTATTACACCTAAACAAACCATGAACAGTAACAATGGATTTGGTAGATGAAATGACAACAATGTAATACGGATTGGATTGGGATTAAACCATAATATGATGTAGTAACCAAATCAGCATGCAGGCAACTTGTCGATGATATTTTTATATAAATATTATATTATATTATAAAGAAATCTATATATAAGATATCAATCAAAATATGATTCCTGTTTTAGACGAGGAACTCTCTGACATGCGAGGTGCAATCGAATTGTCCGGTGATAAGATGACCAATGAACACGCCGAGCAGACGACACGTATAGGACAGGAGATAAAAGACTCCGAGGTGAGGGTGACAGGGGTTATCAGAGATGAAGGGGCAGAACTTACAGCAACTGTCACCGACACAGGCCATTTTGTATCTAACAGGATGAAGGAAGTAACGGAGAATAAGCATGCCGGCATGGAAGTACATCTGGCAAAACTCAAACAGCAAAATGCAGAATTTTATCGAGAAACGGAAGAAAGCACCAAATATACTACGGCTAAGTCCGTCGAAACACAGAATAAATTGAAGCAAACTATCGACAATTCCTCAGAAAAGAGCTCACAGGAAGCTTCAGAATTAAAATGTGAACTTCAAAATGTCCAGCAACGCTTACATGAAACAATTAAAAAGGAGACTATGCATCTTCAAAAGGAAGTGACATCTGTGAGTCATCAACAGATGGGGATCAAGGATGACTTGCTGAAAATGACGAAATATATGGATTATATCGCGGACGAAACACATACTTCAAAAAAGGAAACGACCGAGGCTGTTGGTTGCCTGCAGATATCTGTAGATTCTTTAAAGAACAATCAAGAAAATTTGAAAGAAGAAACACAAACGTTTCAACGAATATTGCTTACCAAATTGGCAGAATTACAAGAAAGCATCGACAATTCAAACAGACAAGTACAGCAACTGAGAGATAAAGTCGGCAAGATGGATAATTCTATGAAGAAACTAGCATTAGAATCAACGGTCACTGATGCGAAAAGTAAAATCATCAAATCGGTGTGGAATTCGGCGAGGATGTTAAAAAGGTATATTCTGGATGCTTTAGATGATTAAAAATGAATGTAGTTATTGAGAATGAATCATTTAGGAGGAAGTTGATTATGATAATGTATTTCGAAAAAAATTTCCTTAAACGGGATCAACATCGTTCGGAAAGACGCATTTTGAATGGTTAATCGTATCCACTGAATACCGCAGACGGATTTATTATTGAGAGAGGAATGATAACGTCACTTCCGTTTTTGGCTGTTTTGGAACTATACTTGTGGGAAGAATACATTCTAATTCTGTAGACGTTTTATTAGTGGCTAGATTAACATCAGATAGAAATGACACTATTGCGAACAATGGATGTAATTTTCGCATTTTCGTCATTTGATAAATTTGGAAACCTGATATTAACCAAATTAACATAAAAAAAGCTTTTTTATAGTGAACTCATTTCACATTCCAGTAAGCTGGGATATGATATATAACATAAAATATTCTTTGTGTAGAAACTGCCGTTGTTTACGTTGTTGCTATGGAACCACGAATATAAATACAACGAATGATATATGTAATATCGTTATATGTATTATTGTTAAATGTATTATTGTTATATGTATCATTGTTATATGTATCATTGTTATATGTATTATTGTTATATGTATCATTGTTATATGTATCATTGTTGTATGTATCATTGTTATATGTATCAATGTTATATGTATCATTGTTATATGTATCATTGTTATATGTATCATTGTTATATGTATCAATGTTATATGTATCATTGTTATATGTATCATTGTTATATGTATCATTGTTATATGTACCATTGTTATATGTATCATTGTTATATGTATCATTGTTATATGTATCATTGTTATATGTATTATTGTTATATGTACCATTGTTATATGTATCATTGTTATATGTATCCTTATCATTGTTATATGTATCATTGTTATATGTACCATTGTTATATGTATCATTGTTATATGTATCATTGTTATATGTATCATTGTTATATGTATCATTGTTATATGTATCATTGTTATATGTACCATTGTTATATGTAATATTGTTATATCATTGTTATATGTATCATTGTTATATGTATCATTGTTATATATACCATTGTTATATGTATCATTGTTATATGTATTATTGTTGTATGTATCATTGTTATATGTATCATTGTTATATGTATCATTGTTATATGTATCATTGTTATATGTACCATTGTTATATGTATCATTGTTATATGTATCATTGTTATATGTATTATTGTTATATGTACCATTGTTATATGTATCATTGTTATATGTATCCTTATCATTGTTATATGTATCATTGTTATATGTACCATTGTTATATGTATCATTGTTATATGTATCATTGTTATATGTATCATTGTTATATGTATCATTGTTATATGTACCATTGTTATATGTAATATTGTTATATCATTGTTATATGTATCATTGTTATATGTATCATTGTTATATATACCATTGTTATATGTATCATTGTTATATGTATTATTGTTGTATGTATCATTGTTATATGTATCATTGTTATATGTATCATTGTTATATGTATTATTGTTATATTATTGATGCATGGGCTAACTAATGAAAATTTGTACCAATGTAATAATGTGAAAACACCAAAACATCGGTCAATAATGACAACTATGCAGTTCGTTGTCCTTTTTCAGATGAACATTGTATAAACTTGTTTTGCTTGATGCCTGAATCGATTTTGCTTGACGCCTTAATAAAACTATTAATTTATTGAGTTGTGATTTTTTTGGAGGGGGGGGGTGGGGTGGGGGGAGGGGGGTTGTTAATAAAATAAATGTAGGAAGTCACTCTTCGTGTCAGTTTCTTTAACCCACAGTACTTACGTCGTGTCAAAGATGAAGGCTGTAGGGGAAATGGCGACTGTAAATCCTTAACCCTAACCTAAACACATGATACCTCGAAATCAGCTGATGTGCTGCAACATCTCGTATTCTAGCTAAACACAAAGAAGTGTCTCAGCTAACTTAATAAAACGGAAAACCTTTGCTTTAGAGATTATATAAAGGTCTACAATTGTTTTCCTAGAGAGTTATTTAATTATATTTTTATTCTCAATGAGGCTGATTTATGTTTTCCCGTATAAACTTCGAATGTTAATCTTGAACTAGAGTTTAAACAATTGTCTGTCTAAATGAAATAAATTGTTCTGTTCTTTTTTGTTGCAAAAACATGTACAATACAAAGTATGTGGCAACAGGAAGACTTACCAAAATCAAATAGAAAAATTGTAAAAATGAAACAAGATTTTGACCGCTTAACTGTAAGAGATCTGGTTGAGTGTAGACTGGGTAAGATTCGTGTAAGTTAGTTTGATAATTCGGCTCGGTACTAAAACTTGTACGTGGTACGGGAGATAACCCGAATGCATACTACTACATGTACTAGTAGTTCCGTATTAACTAGTAACTTTAAATTTCCTGCAGGGAACAATTGCGAAATTTCAGAAAGGTTCTTCAAATAATTTTTTCCTTAATCCAAAAATACTTTGCTATGGAGAATTATAATGTAGGTTTAATGAAAATGTCCTAAACTGACAAAACCGGGGTCAGTTTGCTCGATGTTCTAGCTGATGGATTACAACTTTTAAAAAGGTTTAAGTGATTCTATAGCTGTAGTAATATATCGGAATTTGTATTCAGTATCTTTTTGTTCAAAAGTACACTCTGCTAAAAAGCTATATAGGTACTAGTTGAAGTGGAGACCTAAAAAACACACGAGGACAGGCTATTTTATCCAATATTTACCATGTTTAAAGTAGTCAATACCCTCCAAACGTGTTCATAAGGAGCCAGTCACTGATAAGTAGACAAAATTACTGATAATTCATTATTAGCATACTTAACGTGTCGGCTAATACCGGCAAAAATTGACGCCACTAAATTGAGGACACCTAAGCGCAATGATCCGCCTGGTTATTCAATTATTGTGTATCGAAAATGATAATTCACGGACATTTTATAGTAGGTATGTGTGTCGTACGTTATGTGTGTTACATAATAATATTAAACATGGTCAATAATGGATAAAGGGACCTCTATCCTCGTGTGTTTTTTTCAGATTTCCGCTCCTACTGGTGCCTATATCCGGTTTTCACTCGCTCTCTAGAGAAAATACGCGTTTCGGAGATATTTTACCACGGAAAGACGCTAAATAGATTGTGGTACTGTTTGGAATATCTTGTTGCAACGGATATAAACGTCTCCTGGAATCATGAATGTTAATCCTGTGAGGTCTTGTTACCACGGACACCGGGACAATGGAAGTATACATCTCATGGATTCCGGAAATGCCTTGCAATACTGTTTGTGAGACCCTGTTCCCACGGAAAAACACGTCTCGTGGAATACCATACGGTACAGTTTGGAGGATCTTGTTACCACGTTAACAAACGTGTCGTCGAATATCTTGAGGTACTGTTTGGGAGATCTTGTTACCACGTAAATATACGTCTCGTGGAATACCTTGAGGTACTGTTTGGGAGATCTTGTTACCACATTAATATATGTCTCGTGGAATATCCTGCGGTACTGTTTGGGAGATCTTGTTACCACGTTAACAAACGTGTCGTCGAATATCTTGAGGTACTGTTTGGGAGATCTTGTTACCGCGTAAATATACGTCTCGTGGAATAGCTTGAGGTATTGTGTGGGGAATTTTGTTACCGCGTAAATATGCGTCTCGTGGATCTTGCTACCACGTTAATATACGTCTCGTGGAATATCTTGCGGTACTGTTTGGGAGATCTTGTTACCACGTAAATATACGTCTCGTGGAATACCTTGCGGTACAGTTTGGGAGATCTTGTTACCACGTAAATATACGTCTCGTGGAATATCCTGCGGTACGTTTTGGGGGATCTTGTTACCACGTAAATATATGTCTCGTGGAATATCTTGAAGTACTTTTTGGGAGATCTTGCTACCACGCAAATATGCGTCTCGTGGATTACCTTGCGGTACTGTTTGGGAAATCTTGTTAACACGAAAATATACGTCTCGTGGAATACCTTGCGGAACTGTTTGGCGGATCTTGTTACCACGTAAATATACGTCTCGTGGAAAACATTGCGGTACTGTTTGGGAAATCTTGTTACCACGAAAATATACGTCTCATGGAATATCCTGCGGTACTGTGTGGGGGATCTTGTTACCACGTAAATATACGTCTCGTCGAATATCTTGTGGTACTGTTTGGAAGATCTTGTTACCACGTAAATATATGTCTCGTGGAATACCTTGCGGTACAGTTTAGGAGATCTTGTTACCACGTTAATATATGTCTCGTGGAAAACATTGCGGTACTGTTTGGGAAATCTTGTTACCACGAAAATATACGTCTCATGGAATATCCTGCGGTACTGTGTGGGGGATCTTGTTACCACGTAAATATACGTCTCGTCGAATATCTTGTGGTACTGTTTGGAAGATCTTGTTACCACGTAAATATATGTCTCGTGGAATACCTTGCGGTACAGTTTAGGAGATCTTGTTACCACGTAAATATACGTCTCGTGGAAAACATTGCGGTACTGTTTGGGAAATCTTGTTACCACGAAAATATACGTCTCATGGAATATCCTGCGGTACTGTGTGGGGGATCTTGTTACCACGTAAATATACGTCTCGTCGAATATCTTGTGGTACTGTTTGGAAGATCTTGTTACCACGTAAATATATGTCTCGTGGAATACCTTGCGGTACAGTTTAGGAGATCTTGTTACCACGTTAATATATGTCTCGTGGAAAACATTGCGGTATTGTTTGGGAAATCTTGTTACCACGAAAATATACGTCTCATGGAATATCCTGCGGTACTGTGTGGGGGATCTTGTTACCACGTAAATATACGTCTCGTCGAATATCTTGTGGTACTGTTTGGAAGATCTTGTTACCACGTAAATATATGTCTCGTGGAATACCTTGCGGTACAGTTTAGGAGATCTTGTTACCACGTTAATATATGTCTCGTGGAAAACATTGCGGTACTGTTTGGGAGATCTTGTTACCACGTGAATATACGTCTCGTGGAATACCTTGAGGTACTGTTTGGGGGATCTTGTTATCACGGAAATACACGTTGTCTCGTGGAATACCTTTCGATATTGTTTTGGAGATCTTATTGCCACGTAAGTACTCTTATCGCGGAATAACTTAATTGTGATACTTTCACAAAGATCCTGTTACCACGGAAATACACGTCTCTCAGAGTAATTGATGATACTGTTTGAAAGATCTTGTTACCACGAAATTGTAACTACGATATATACGTCACGCTGAATAACATGTGATATGTTTGGGAGATTTTGTTGCCATGTAGATATATATGTCTCGCTGAATAACGTGTGATATTGTTTGGGAAATTTTGTTGCTAACGTTCGATATTGTTTGCGAGATCTTGCTCCTGAAAAAAATATCGCAAATACACGTCTCGCGAATATACGTTTCGCGGAATAGAGTTTGATGAAATACATGTACATGTCTCGCGGAATATTTTGGGGGTCTTGAAACCGAAAAAATATCAAAACACATTACAGTGGCGCGATAATCTACCTAATGTTACATAGAAGCTAGAGCTCAAACATTGCTGGGTTCTTGAATTACTCCACAACAAACAACAAAGTAAGCGGGGCTTTAACTTCTGTACACCTTAGTTCTCCCTACACACAGATCTAGAAGTATACCAGAAAAAGCCAGCTGGGTTCAATTTGAAAGGGAGCCAACCATGTGCTGTGTACGGCAGACAGGCACTATTCGCGAGCAGACGATATCAATTTTTGGCCTTGTGTGTTCCCCGACCAAGCACTGTATAGTTGCTACTTATGACTGAACGCGCATGCCGCTAGCTCGCGAGCTGACGGTCTGATAATAAGGCTTGTCACACACACGCGTACACAACAAAAGTTTGGGAAAGTTGCAAAGTTTGCCGGAGCCAGCCTCATAGTATTGGTATGTGCTGTGGCTGTTGACGTACCTGCTGAGGCTACAGCGGACTGAGTTACAAACTAGTAGTCGGTAAGTTACAAACGTACGGACAAGTTTTGTCTACATAAGCTCGACTATATATATGACAGAGGATATATGTACCTGCTTGAGCATTGGTGACTGGTTGCTCCGTAAGCGTTAGGCAAAGTTTGACACTTCGTTTATCAACAATTTACTGCATCTTCTGCTTTATAAGTTATATAGCTTTAAAAATTGTTAACTTTTCAAACTGTGCTTGACATAGGCGAGTTTACTGTATACATGTTTATTACAAGTCTGTGGACGTGGCCTAGATTAGGTGGCTCTCCATTATAAAGCCTAGCCGTGCACCTACACACATACATACACCCCTAGCTATATACTGGCTTCCACGCTGCACTCCGTCTCACTTCTGACCTGCGGTACACATTAAGCGGCTTACAACTATATTTAGCCTGCGATTTAACTCGATACTACGGGCTGTAACTTGCTTAGTTATGTATATAGTCTTGGTAAAGTCCGCAAAGTTTATATAATTGTGATCCATTAGCTTTATCATCCTGCACTGAAAACAGCAACTTTTTAGTTGGTTTAGAACAACCTTTGCTTAATAGTAACTCTGAGCTATAGGTTTTTAAAATTACTTGACAATTTTAATTTGGCTACTTTAAAGACATAGACAAAGACTGCATATATAATGTTTTAGTATTATCAGTATTTTAATTGACGAAAAACAAAACGGCTCTTTAACGGTGTTTTAAACATTCATGGTTTTCTATGAAAGAATGTAACACGATGTACATTGGAATCCAGTGTTTTAGATCAGTTGTGGTAAACTGTTTTAATTGTTGGTTAACTAATTGGGGAATATGACATTGACTAAATACTGAAGTAGTGTAACCAGTCAACACCTAACAATAGTTACAAACAACACATTACTATGATTGTATTGTGGTGCAGATAACATTGATTCTGTCTTAAAATCAAATGTCTATCACTTAGGTAACTATGTACTAGATAATTCCATCTTACTCTATAACACGATTGTACTAGATAATTCCATCTTACTCTATAACACGATTGTACTAGATAATTCCATCTTACTCTATAACACGATTGTACTAGATAATTCCATCTTACTGTATAACACGATTGTACTAGATAATTCCATCTTACTCTATAACACGATTGTACTAGATAATTCAATCATACAGTATAACACGATTGTACTAGATTATTCTATCTTACTGTATAACACGATTGTACTAGATAATTCTATCATACTGTATAACACGATTGTACTAGATAATTCTATCTTACTTTATAACACGATTGTACTAGATAATTCCATCTTACGGTATAACACGATTGTACTAGATAATTCTATCTTACGGTATAACACGATTGTACTAGATAATTCTGTCTTACTGTATAACACGATTGTACTAGATAATTCTATCTTACTTTATAACACGATTGTACTAGAGAATTCTATCTTACTGTATAACATGATTGTACTAGATAATTCCATCTTACTGTATAACACGATTGTACTAGATAATTCTATCTTACTGTATAACACGATTGTACTAGAGAATTCTATCTTACTGTATAACACGATTGTACTAGATAAATCTATCTTACTGTATAACACGATTGTACTAGATAATTCTATCTTACTGTATAACACGATTGTACTAGATAATTCTATCTTACTTTATAACACGATTGTACTAGAGAATTCTATCTTACTGTATAACATGATTGTACTAAATAATTCCATCTTACTGTATAACACGATTGTACTAGATAATTCCATCTTACTCTATAACACGATTGTACTAGATAATTCTATCTTACTGTATAACACGATTGTACTAGATAATTCTATCTTACTCTATAACACGATTGTACTAGATAATTCAATCATACAGTATAACACGATTGTACTAGATAATTCTATCTTACTGTATAACACGATTGTACTAGATAATTCTATCTTACTGTATAACACGATTGTACTAGATAATTCTATCTTACTCTATAACACGATTGTACTAGATAATTCAATCATACAGTATAACACGATTGTACTAGATAATTCTATCTTACTGTATAACACGATTGTACTAGATAATTCAATCTTACTGTATAACACGATTGTACTAGATAATTCCATCTTAACGAGCATTATTCCCAATTATATCGGCATATATAGTTTCATTTAGTATTCATACATGTTATAGTATAAGACTGGTATATAAGTATAGGATTGAATAGATATACACTATTTACTAATTTAAATGTACGTTTTATTGTAGCGTCGGTCACTTGAAGGATACTCTAGTTACGATATATATATTTTTTTTACGTTACGGAGATAAATGAGTACACTCCGGTTTTTGTGATATAGTTCCATAAATAAATATATTCAAGTTAATCCTTATATAATTTAATTTACTATACAAAATCCGCGTGAAGATCCACTTTTATTGATTAACTCTTTCTATTAGATATTATTACGCTGCTGTATTAGTCAATCAAAAGCGACGTTACAAACTGTGACGTCATTGTTTTACGTTATGGGCTGAAATTATATTTGTGATATTTGTTATGTTACAGTGACGGGATGGATGACGGGAGACCACAATTCAAACAGGAGCCACTGAGTCCCGGAAGTCGCCACGGACACGACTTAATGGCCATGCAGCAAACTTACCACCAGGGAGAGGTTTTGTCTCGGACCCAAGGCGCCCTCGATATGTCTCAGGGTGGGAGATCGGCAACAATTGCTGCTGGCATGCCATACATATCTGATACTATGACGTCATATGCACTCTCAACCCATGACGTCACTCCAGCCTATGTCATGCAGGACCGTAACCTCATGTTGGGAATGTATGGGTATGCTCCCGTGATAACTGAGGGTAAGGGGTCTGGTCACGTGGACCTTCTCACCAATGGAATGGAGAGTTCTGAGGTCAACGGATGTGACGGGCCTCCGGAGAATGCCCAACCCAAATTACGAAACACAGCCCTACCAGGAATGGGCAAACGATCGCACCTTCCAAAGCGGTACAAATGTGCCATGTGCGCATACCGTACTAGATACAAGTCAGACTTAAACCGCCATGTTAGGAAACACGCCGTAGCCACATTCAACTGCGAAATCTGCAACATGCCGTTTAAAACCATTGGAAACGTTGAATTCCACAAACGGAAGGAGCATGCGGATATGATTGTGACGTCGGCTGCCAGTACATCCGGGTCAGTTAAAGACCAGCCTCCAAAACATAGCTGTAAGCATTGTGATTACAGTACCTCCTATAGCTCCGACTTGACCCGACACGTCCGGAAACATTTCTCGTCCAAGTTCCACTGCAACATGTGTAATCGTCCCTTCATGACATTTTCCAGTCTGGCCACTCACAAACGCACAGCACACAACAGTGGCGAACACGACATCGAGGTCATTGGAAGCGAAGGTGAATGTGAGATTACCGAGGATGTTGGACCAGTGATAGGAGAGGGAGCCATAGAGGACGGAGATGAAGAAGTGGAGGAGGCAGTGTCAAATTCGCAAAAAGATGTTCGAGGACGATCTGAAGACCTGTTAAGACTGGAAGTAAATTGTGAGAAGGAAAATGACAAGAAGATGGAAGAGGATGAAAATAGAAATATTGCAGATATCAATAATATCTCCGAAGAAAAACCAGAAGCAAACAAAGACCAGTCGCCATCAACAAAGGTATCCAAGTCTCCAGACAACGTCACGTGTACTAAGTATACATGCGAATACTGTGACAAGTCTTTTGGTCGAAAACTGGTTTTAGAATACCATCTTAAAAACATTCACAAAATAGGGAAGTCTGGACAGGAAGACACGGACGTGTTTGTTGAATACCCAGATGACGATTATGATTTGGCTCTGGACATGTCTATACAGGAACTGGAAAATTCTACGTCTGATGGCGTAGCAGATCGCACGCTTGATGTCAGCGGCAAACTGCGACACCAGTGTCATTTATGTGCGTATGCTACCAATTACAAAAGTACATTTGATCGGCACGTGCGGAAACATGACCTTGAATGTCACATTTGCGACGTCTGCCGAATGCCATTCATCACCTTTGGTCATCTTCAGCGTCACATCCGAGACAATCATCCTGATCACACCCAGATGAGCGCCAGGAAAGAGCCTACGGACGGGCGGTCAGCGGTATATGATTTCCCGCCAAATGACTCCCGGGTCGCCAACTCTCCGTTCCCCTCCCGATGTAAGATGGAAGGTCAAGCTCCACCACAGGTCTCCTTCCAAGGGATGGCGGTTAACAAACCCACATTGTTGTCTCCAGGGAAGGGCCAGCATGGCGAAGGTGTAGGAACAAAATCTAGCTGGACCAGTCAGCGACGCTTGTCCGGTGTTGAGGAAGGCGTGACCACTAGCCCGCCTACCAGCGGACGCTACGCCAAACTTGTATCCGACTATGACAGTTTTGCTGAAAAGCCATTTGCTTGCGCTTTGTGCTTTTACAGAACTGGTGATATATCAAATCTTGTAGAACACGCAGAGAATCACTTGACCGGATGTAGCGTGACGCCAGTTCCGGATACATGTAAATTTAAGGTGGGCGGCTCCATGTCACACGGAGCAGTCGACCTGAACCGTCAGGTGAAATGTCCGACTTTATCAACATACAGTTTATACACCTCTCCTACATCTAATGGGCGTGGCCACGGGGAAGGCTCTTTCACTCCAAATGACATTTCACAATCACAATATATTTATTCTAATCGCACGCGTGCCTTTATATCAAAGAATTTGGATTCAAACCAAATGACGATTCATCAAAGCCAATGCATGCCAAACAACAAATATCAGGTTAACGAGACAAATCCTGAAGAAAACATACCGGCGATGCCAAACAGACAACAGTCTGCGATAACAGGACAGCAGCCTAAAAACGTCGCCAGTGTCACGGTCGTACCTAAAAAGACTGACCGCATGATACCCACGTTCTCCGTCCACTACAGGAAGGACAAAACAAACAAAGTACGCCCATACTTGTGTCTGTTATGTCGTAAACGTTTCCGTCATCTCATGTTGCTGAAACAACATTTTAAAGTGGCACACAGCGAGTCACAGGTAGGGAGTCCGCGGTATTATACATGTCGAATGTGTAAGGAGGTGTTTGACAATCCTATGTCATTACAGGAACATCACGACATCAACCATTAGTTATATAATATAGCAAATCTACGTTATGGCAGTTTTATATTTATGTGCGGTATTAAGACAGTTATGTACATCACAGAGGTATGTAGTGGTGTATGTACATCACAGAGGTATGTGGTGGTGTATATACATCACAGAGGTATGTAGTGGTGTATATTTGTATGTCGAGTGTGTGGTATTAAGACAGGTATATACATCATAGAGGTATGTGGTGGTGTATATTTGTATGTCGAGTGTCCGGTATTAAGACAGTTATGTACATCACAGAGGTATGTAGTGGTGTATATTTGCATGTCGGGTGTGTGGTATTAAGACAGTTATGTACATCACATAGGTATGTAGTGGTGTATATACATCACAGAGGTATGTAGTGGTGTATGTACATCACAGAGGTATGTAGTGGTGTATATTTCGAGTGTCTGGTATTAAGACAGTTATATACATCACAGAGGTATGTGGTGGTGTATATACATCACAGAGGTATGTGGTGGTGTATATACATCACAGAGGTATGTGGTGGTGTATGTACATCACAGAGGTATGTGGTGGTGTATATTTGTATGTCGGGTGTGTGGTATTGAGACAGTTATGTACATCACAGAGGTATGTAGTGGTGTATATACATCACAGAGGTATGTAGTGGTGTATGTACATCACAGATGTATGTGGTGGTGTATATTTGTATGTCGGGTGTGTGGTATTAAGACAGTTATATACATCACAGAGGTATGTGGTGGTGTATATTTGTATGTCGAGTGTCTGGTATTGAGACAGTTATATACATCACAGAGGTATGTGGTGGTGTATATACATCACAGAGGTATGTAGTGGTGTATATTTGTATGTCGGGTGTGTGGTATTGAGACAGTTATGTACATCACAGAGGTATGTAGTGGTGTATATTTGTATGTCGAGTGTCTGGTATTAAGACAGTTATGTACATCACAGAGGTATGTAGTGGTGTATATTTGTATGTCGAGTGTCTGGTATTAAGACAGTTATATACATCACAGAGGTATGTAGTGGTGTATGTACATCACAGAGGTATGTAGTGGTGTATATTTGTATGTCGAGTGTCTGGTATTAAGACAGGTATGTACATCACAGAGGTATGTAGTGGTGTATATTTCGAGTGTCTGGTATTAAGACAGTTATGTACATCACAGAGGTATGTGGTGGTGTATGTACATCACAGAGGTATGTAGAGGTGTATATTTGTATGTCGAGTGTCTGGTATTAAGACAGTTATGTACATCACAGCGGTATGTGGTGGTGTATATTTGTATGTCGGGTGTCTGGTATTAAGACAGTTATGTACATCACAGAGGTATGTAGTGGTGTATATTTGTATGTCGAGTGTCTGGTATTGAGACAGGTATATACATCACAGAGGTATGTGGTGGTGTATATACATCACAGAGGTATGTAGTGGTGTATATTTGTATGTCGAGTGTCTGGTATTAAGACAGGTATATACATCACAGAGGTATGTGGTGGTGTATATTTGTATGTCGAGTGTCTGGTATTAAGACAGGTATATACATCACAGAGGTATGTAGTGGTGTATATTTGAATGTCGAGTGTCTGGTATTAAGACAGTTATGTACATCACAGAGGTATGTAGTGGTGTATATTTGTATGTCGGGTGTCTGGTATTAAGACAGGTATATACATCACAGAGGTATGTAGTGGTGTATATTTGTATGTCGAGTGTCTGGTATTAAGAGTTATATACATCACAGAGGTATGTAGTGGTGTATATTTGTATGTCGAGTGTCTGGTATTGAGACAGTAATGTACATCACAGAGGTATGTAGTGGTGTATATTTGTATGTCGAGTGTCTGGTATTAAGACAGGTATATACATCACAGAGGTATGTAGTGGTGTATATTTGTATGTCGAGTTTCTGGTATTGAGACAGTTATGTACATCACAGAGGTATGTGGTGGTGTATATTTGTATGTCGAGTGTCTGTATTAAGACAGTTATTACTCACAGAGGTATGTAGTGGTGTATATCATCCGGGTATGTAGTGTTTACATCGGTATTGGTGGGTATATTTGTTGATTGAGTTCTGTATTTAAGACAGTTGTATTACATCACAGAGGTATGTAGTGTGTATAATTTGTAGTCGAGTTGTCGATTAGAGTTATGTACTGCCAGAGGATATTGTGTATTACATCACGAGTATGTTAGGTGTATACACACGATTTGTGGTGATATTTCGAGGTCTGGTATTTAGACAGTTATGTACATCACAGAGGTTGTAGTGGTGTATTACTCACAAGTATGTGGGTATTGAATAAGAGTATTGCAGTGTGTGTTATACATCAGAGTATTGGTGGTGTATATACATCACGAGGTATGTATTGTGTAATTTGTATGTCGAGTGTTGGGTATTAAACTTATACATCACAGGATGTAGTGATGACTCGAGTGTCTAGTCATGTATCAACTTTTAGCTGGAAGATAGTTTTGTTTGTATGATGTTTGACGACTCAAATCAATCAAAAAATCTTAGTTTGTTTTACTCCAACGTCGAACAATGTGTATTGAAATACATATTATCTATCGCATTTTGTTTTGTTTTCGATCTTGGTTTTTGTTAACCTGCCGGGAAACTTGGATTATGGCGTTTTACGTCAACATTTCTCCAAAAGGCAATGTATGGACTCGATTATGCTGGCAACTCGTTGTACTGGAAGACTTCTTTGTTCTAATAAATGCCTTAAATACACACTTATATGCAGGTGATATTACATTACTCCTCGTTTCTGAAAAAAAGGACGACTGCGGTCCTGTTTTATCCCCTGAATTGGATGGTATAACGTTATATACCGATCTCAGCAGACGTAATTATGAAATGATCAGGATTTCTCCTCGTCAAGTAGCGCACGTCGTTTTGGTTGTTATGTTCATAATCCTCTTCATTTTCGTTTATCTCGGACCTCCATGACTTGCTAGCTCTGACATGATGCCCCTACCTTCTCATCATCTGGAAATCTACTGCACATCATTGTCCATTTACAGATCTTGTCGACGTTGGTAGATTGTCTACTCTTCTCCGTAAGGGAAATCCGTGCAGGTATTGATTCCTTTCTTGTTGTCATCCAAGTGTTTCGTCTATGTTATAGGCAGTGCTAAATCCAAATGTTTTGTCTATGTTATAGGCAGTGATAAATCAAAGTGTTTCGTCTATGTTATAGGCAGTGCTAAATCCAAGTGTTTTGTCTATGTTATAGGCAGTGCTAAATCCAAATGTTGTCTATGTTGTAGGCAGGCTAAATCCAAGTGTTTTGTCTATGTTGTAGGCAGTGCTAAATCCAAATGTTTTGTCTATGTAGTAGGCAGTGCTAAATCCAAATGTTTTGTCTATGTTGTAGGCAGTGCTAAATCCAAATGTTTTGTCTATGTAGTAGGCAGTGCTAAATCCAAATGTTTTGTCTATGTTGTAGGCAGTGCTAAATCCAAATGTTGTGTCTATGTTGTAGGCAGTGCTAAATCCAAATGTTTTGTCTATGTTGTAGGCAGTGCTAAATCCAAATGTTTTGTCTATGTTGTAGGCAGTGCTAAATCCAAGTGTTTTTGTCTATGTTGTAGGCAGTGCTAAATCCAATTGTTTTGTCTATGTTGTAGGCAGGCTAACTTTAAGTGTTTTGTCTATGTTGTAGACAGTGCTTTTATCCAAATTAATGTTAGGGTTGTTGATAAAATTGTATCCACCAGGTCCTGAAAACTGCTTTAGACCGTGATGTTCCAACATCTGGTACGAAAAAGGTAGGTTTGCTAGGTTGACCTTCAAAACGAAAACGACACCACTGTCTTGACTGCAGTCTTGGTTCACTAATTGTAGTTAGGAATTCTTCAAGTGGTCTAATCCCGTTACGTTCTTGCCCGATATTTTCACATTCCCCGAGATGTTTACGTTCTTGCCCGATATTTTCACATTTCCCAGATGTTTACGTTCTTGCCCGATATTTTCACATTCCCGAGATGTTTACGTTCTTGCCCGATATTTTCACATTTCCGAGATGTTTACGTTCTTGCTCGATAGTTTCACATTCCCCAAATGTTTATGTTCTTGCCCGATATTTTCACATTCCCCGAGATGTTTACGTTCTTGCCCGATATTTTAACATTCCCCCGAGATGTTTACGTTCTTGCCCGATATTTTAACATTCCCCCGAGATGTTTACGTTCTTGTCCGATATTTTCACATTCCCGAGATGTTTACGTTCTTGCTCGATATTTTCACATTCCCGAGATGTTTACGTTCTTGCACGATATTTTCACATTCCCGAGATGTTTACGTTCTTGCTCGATCTTTTCACATTCCCCAGATGTTTACGTTCTTGCTCGATATTTTCACATTCCCCCCGAGATGTTTACGTTCTTGCCCGATATTTTCACATTCCCCAGATGTTTACGTTTTTGCCCGATATTTTCACATTCCCCAGACGTTCGTTGATGGCCACCATTTATCCCTCTACATGTATCGAGTGTTGAACATGGTCCGTCTCGTTAATTGCATTTTGACGGTTGCTTGTCATACACGGATCTCACCGCACCTTCTCACAACACTCTCAAGAATTCTTTATCTTATAGGTTTCACTTCTCTGTTGCCACAGACAAATGTTCCTCGGTACCCATCACAAGACTTTCTCAATAATCGACTATGCTTCCATTGTCGTTAGTCCTCCTCAATAACGGTCCATCAGAGTCTGGAACTGAAGCATGTTCACTTACATAAGTACATGTACTGTACATAATATGTATGGCGTTGTTTACTATCTTGATTTGCTTTTTGTACGCCTTGTTGATATGAGGTTTCGTCACTCTCCCCTACTTTATATAACTATATGAGGTTTCGTCACTCTCCCCTGCTTTATATAACTATACGAGGTTTCGTCACTCTCCCCTGCTTTATATAACTATATGAGGTTTCGTCACTCTCCCCTGTTTTATATAACTATACGAGGTTTCGTCACTCTCCCCTGCTTTATATAACTATACGAGGTTTCGTCACTCTCCCCTGCTTTATATAACTATACGAGGTTTCGTCACTCTCCCCTGCTTTATATAACTATACGAGGTTTCGTCACTCTCCCCTGCTTTATATAACTATATGAGGTTTCGTCACTCTCCCCTGCTTTATATAACTATATGAGGTTTCGTCACTCTCCCCTACTTTATATTACTATATGAGATTTCGTCACTCTCCCCTGCTTTATATAACTATACGAGGTTTCGTCACTCTCCCTTGCTTTATATAACTATATGAGGTTTCGTCACTCTCCCCTGCTTTATATAACTATATGAGGTTTCGTCACTCTCCCCTGCTTTATATAACTATACGAGGTTTCGTCACTCTCCCTTGATTTATATAACTATATGAGGTTTCGTCACTCTCCCCTGCTTTATATAACTATATGAGGTTTCGTCACTCTCCCCTGCTTTATATAACTATATGAGGTTTCGTCACTCTCTCCTGCTTTATATAACTATACGAGGTTTCGTCACTTTCCACTACTTTATATAACTATATGAGGTTTCGTCACTCTCCCCTGCTTTATATAACTATACGAGGTTTCGTCACTCTCCCCTGCTTTATATAACTATACGAGGTTTCGTCACTCTCCCCTGCTTTATATAACTATACGAGGTTTCGTCACTCTCCCCTGCTTTATATAACTATATGAGGTTTCGTCACTCTCCCCTGCTTTATATAACTATACGAGGTTTCGTCACTCTCCACTACTTTATATAACTATATGAGGTTTCGTCACTCTCCCCTGCTTTATATAACTATACGAGGTTTCGTCACTCTCCCCTGCTTTATATAACTATATGAGATTTCGTCACTCTCCCCTGCTTTATATAACTATATGAGGTTTCGTCACTCTCCCTTGCTTTATATAACTATATGAGATTTCGTCACTCTCCCCTGCTTTATATAACTATATGAGGTTTCGTCACTCTCCCTTGCTTTATATAACTATATGAGGTTTCGTCACTCCCCCTGTTTTATATAACTATATGAGGTTTCGTCACTCTCCCCTGCTTTATATAACTATACGAGGTTTCGTCACTCTCCCCTGCTTTATATAACTATATGAGGTTTCGTCACTCTCCCCTGCTTTATATAACTATATGAGGTTTCGTCACTCCCCCTGTTTTATATAACTATATGAGGTTTCGTCACTCTCCCCTGCTTTATATAACTATACGAGGTTTCGTCACTTTCCACTACTTTATATAACTATATGAGGTTTCGTCACTCTCCCCTGCTTTATATAACTATATGAGGTTTCGTCACTCTCCCCTGCTTTATATAACTATATGAGGTTTCGTCACTCTCCCCTACTTTATATAACTATATGAGGTTTCGTCACTCTCCCTTGCCTTATATAACTATATGAGGTTTCGTCACTCTCCCCTGTTTTATATAACTATATGAGGTTTCGTCACTCTCCCCTGCTTTATATAGCTATATGAGATTTCGTCACTCTCCTCTGCTTTATATAACTATATGAGATTTCGTCACTGTCCCCTGCTTGATACAAGAAGTTGATTCAGGTCATTTCTAAAGATACTATGTTGATTACCTCTTTATTCAAATATCATTGTAAGCTAGTTTTATTCATATTGAAAATTTTCTAGTCCTTCATTCCAGCATTCTATTGGCATAATATCAGGTCTTGGAGGCTCTTGGCTATCGCAAAATTATTGTTTACAGATTTAAGCCGATTTCACCCCCTTTGACCTTGAATGTAGGTCAAGGTCATTTATTTGAACAAAATTGGTAGCCCTTCACCCCAGCATACTACAGGCCCAATATCAAGTCCCTGGGCCTCTTGGTTATTGAGAAGAAGTCGTTTGAAGATTATAGCCTATTTGACCCATGTGACCTTGAATGAAGGTCAAGGTCATTTATTTGAACAAATTTTGTAGCCCTTCACCCCAGCATGCTACAGGCCGAATTTCAAGTCCCTGAGCCTCTTGGTGATTGAGAAGAAGTCGTTTGAAGATTATAGCCTATTTGACCCATGTGACCTTGAATGAAGGTCAAGGTCATTTATTTGAACAAATTTTGTAGCCCTTCACCCCAGCATGCTACAGGCCCAATATCAAGTCCCTGGGCCTCTTGGTTATTGAGAAGAAGTCGTTTGAAGATTATTGCCTATTTGACCCCTGTGGCCTTGAATGTAGATCAATGTCATTCATTTGAACACACTTGGTAGCCTTTCATCCCAGCATGCTACAGGCCCAATATCAAGTCCCTGGGCCTCTTAGTTATTGAGGAGAGGTCGTTTGAAGATTATAGCCTATTTGACTCATGTGACCTTGAATGAAGGCCAAGGTCATTTATTTGAACAAACTTTGTAGCCCTTCACCCCAGCATGCTACATGCCCAATATCAAGTCTCTGGGCCTTTTGGTTATTGAGGAGAAGTTGTTTGAATGAAAAAGTTGACGCCGGACGGCCGGACGGACAACGGACGCCGCACCATGGCATAAGCTCACTTGCCCTTCGGGCAGGTGAGCTAATAACTAGGTGTAGAGCAAATGGAACAAGGCACTAATGTATGGAAAACGTGTTTAGTTACAATATCAAGAGATTGTGTAGTTGAGTGGGTGGCTTACATTCAGCGTTCTGTTGAAAAATGCAACTGAACACAAATATCAACCAAGTATGCTGGTGATGTTGGTCAGATAGACAGACAGACAGACAGACAGACAAAAACTAACAGACAGGAACGCACTTAATAACCGTCCACTATTTAGTTGAAACATAAAACGAATAAAATCAATAACTAATATTTTACTGATGGTTCATTAACAAATCAAATGTCTTTGTTCAATACTGTGTACCTCCTAGTAATGATTGGTACACACATCGTCAAATGTTTTAATACCTCCTAGTAATGATTGGTACACACATCCTCAAATGTTTTAATATTAATGTCCCCTTTAGTCGACTCATATTTACATACGAGACTGTTTCAATCTCGACAGAAGTTAGACACACAAAAATACATGTACAATCTAATAGATCTTACACAATTTTAAGTTGGGCATTCATTGTATACTTCACCAACCACCAAACATTGACAATGCTGAACTGTGTTGACAGGAAGTAACTATGATCAGCCAGTACATTGATCAGTTTTACACTAAGCATGTAACAGAAGCACTCCAAGGCAACTAACGACCGTCCACAGTGCATGTAACTATTTATGTTGTTTAGGAGGGGGCTTGTCTAGTATATACTGTACTTAGACAAGTCCCCTCCCACTAGAAACAGTTACATGCCCCTGTGATCACATGTGATAAGTACATTACTGTCAGGTAATATTTGTAGGCCATTGATACGTTACTGTTGTAACTACCAGGTAATATATTGGAACATGAGGGTAAATGGTGCCATGTAGTATCCTACACACAAATCAGAGTTATTCCCCTTAATAGAACAAATCTATGTTTACAGGGGTTTTGGACAAGTAGTTTTGTATTTCAGAGCTGATACAACTTGTGATGTATACCTGCAATGAACCTTCCTTAAATGCATTACACATCTGGAATACAATGATCACAACACAATATTGGGTTTGTTTGAAAATAAAATCAAAATGTTTACACTCCACTAATGAATCCATGCCATACAATATTAACAACCAAGCAAGTTTATACATATTTACTGTACGCCTATAATGTAATATCTGCAACCACTCGCCCATACAACATTCTGTACACAAAGTATGGTGGCAGTCATCAATTGTTACCAGGTATACAGAAACATTTCATTCACAAGGAAGTATGGAGTAAAGTGTAGGATCACAGGGACATTGCTCCAACTCCCAGTCCATGATCTTACATAATTAGGTATTTATAAATCATGGGTTGGGAATTCATACCAAGTCCCTGTGTGTAGAATAGTAAGAGGATTAGTACAGTTGGTCTACGTGGTATTTAACATTTAACCCTATATAACCCTAACCTTTAACATTTGGACCCTTGGCATCACAGTACACAGAGTAAAATCAATGTAAATCTTGCTCGTTACAATGTAGATATCACTGGAAGAAAATCAGTTATCAGTGACAATACAATATTTGCAGATAATTAACAACTCTCTCTTACTACCTGTTAATTCACAAACTCTCATTTTTTGTCACTGAACCACAAACGTCTAGTCATCAATCACTGTTTGTAGATAATTAAACACAACACTCTCTTACTACATTGAACCTCTTACTTCACAAACTCTCTCATTTTTGTATCTGAATCTTGCATATATAATCATAAATCAGAAATATTCAACACTGATATCATTAACGTTAAATAACATTGATATTATCATTGACACATTAAATACTTGTCATGACAACTTATCAATTCAAGGTCATTACCAACCAATCTGACTTAATTTTTAATTAAAATAATATAAAATTCAACCAATGAAATTTCTTGTTTTGTCAAAGTTCAGAAAATAGTAAAATAGATTGCAATTGAACACAGTATGGGAACCGATTCAATAGTTTGTCCAATGCTTATACAAGGCTTTGTTATCCAACCAATTCAAATTCCTCATCACTGTCATCTTGTGTTCCCACTTCAGTGAATCCTGTTCATAAAAAAACATCAAAATGACATAACCATATCACACTATGAGCAAGAATTCCACGGAAGTGGATGTGTCGCCTGTGCAGCATGTTGGGTGATTACGAAGAAAATGATACAATTCAAACAAAAAGGAAAGATCATTTTGTGTGTTTGAAGCTCATAAAACATTTTGAATTCCAGACACATGATGCACATATATGACAGTGACCATCTATATATACAAAACCGGTTTAATACACATATGTATGTAATCAGTGTATTCAATGGATTCTACCTCTTTTCTGAGAACTACCAGTCATTATTTCATGAAACAGGTACATGTACATTGTAATTTGAATAAGACTTCTGCAAGCACTTTTGGTAAGGAAGGTCTGTATGAAGTTTGAGCTTGATCAGCCAAAGGAAACTTGAGTTATCGCATGGAAACCTCTTGTGTGGACACAATAAAAAGCCACCTGTCAGCCATTTTGATTTTCCTAAAAGCCTCAAATGCACAATTAGGGACCAAATGGAACCTACGTAGAAAATCCTTTAATAGGACTTTCTGAGAATAGTGATAACAAACTTCAACAGTTGAGATTCCCCTGTTTACCAATCAGTCTCAAAATTTAACATGCACAGGGACAAAGGGGATCATACAATGGAAATTTGAAAAAAGATTCCTAGAATATTTAATTGGAACAGTAACAAGGACAGTTAATGGATGACAAAAGGTGGAAAATAAAATAAACTAAGGGCAATTTAACAGTATGTATGTTTTGTTTTTTTTCTTGCTGGGTTTATCGCCCTATAAAATGTTGTTTTGAGGCAGGGTCTCGTAGCAGTTTGTGGCTACCTCAAAATATGAGAGGCCTGTCGCACGCCATCCAGAGCAATTAGGGTAGTGTCTTGCCCAAGGACACAATCACGACAGCACAGACCGTCCTATTTCTCAGGTTCCCAAGAAACACAAATTGATACGGGTAGGGAGCTTAGGGACATTACATGTACATTGGTGTGTTCCTATGGGAATACTGACAAATCTATCTCACTTTAATGTAACATTGGTGTGTTCCTATGGGAATACTGACAAATCTATCTCACTTTGATGTAACATTGGTGTGTTCCTATGGGAATACTGACAAATCTATCTCACTTTGATTAACATTGGTATGTTCCTATGGGAATACTGACAAATCTATCTCACTTTAATGTAACATTGGTGTGTTCCTATGGGAATACTGACAAATCTATCTCACTTTGATGTAACATTGGTGTGTTCCTATGGGAATACTGACAAATCTATCTCACTTTGATGTAACATTGGTGTGTTCCTATGGGAATACTGACAAATCTATCTCACTTTGATGTAACATTGGTGTGTTCCTATGGGAATACTGACAAATCTATCTCACTTTAATGTAACATTGGTATGTTCCTATGGGAATACTGACAAATCTATCTCACTTTGATGTAACATTGGTGTGTTCCTATGGGAATACTGACAAATCTATCTCACTTTGATGTAACATTGGTGTGTTCCTATGGGAATACTGACAAATCTATCTCACTTTGATGTAACTGTAACACTACGTGTACATCAGACAAGTATAGGTATAGAATGATAATCTATGTCTCACATACCAGTTGTAGAAGTCGTGAGCCCAGTATAGGGTTCATATGGAGGCCAGTGGGAAGGCCGGTCCTGGAACATTTCAAACATGGGTGTTTTTTTGGCATCAGTGATGTGTTTACGAGCCTGACAACAAAAATCTGTAAAATCCTCCTCGTTCCGACAGTAAAAACCCTGTAACCAATACCAGTAAGTATTACCATATTGATCCTGTAACAAAACCATCAAGTCAACACAGACTACAGGGAGGGGGCAGTGTTGGTGATCTATGGTGTAGAATTTCCTTTTTACAGTAAAGGATTTATCACGACATAAATATGATTAATTTTGTATTGATATATAGTGGGGATCAGATTGTGTACTACGTCTACCAAGACTGCATACTAAGGCAGCCTCCATCATAAATAATCTAAATGTATATAAAGAGGTCATCACCAATATACATCACTGCTGAAAGTGGCTCCAATACATATAACAGCCAAAACTAGAATGACCAATGTCTAAAACTCATACAATCATGAATACATACGACTCCTATAGAGGGGTCCAACTCTGTGACCTTCATAAGACTAGGGTACTGGCAGTGGTAGCTCTGGTCGTTACTTGTTGGATCATCCAAGTCTGTGACTCCCTGTGTTGTGTGTGGATCCAGGAATACAAGCTTGTCACCTACAATACCAAACATTAATCAAACTTATTAACAACCTTCCTTTTATTTCATCCAAATGTAAGAATTTTATTTGCAGTTTCAGTGAGCATGTCAACTTACCTAAGTATCCTACAAACCAGTGAGCATGGTTTGGACGACCTCCGATTATGCCTACACTTTGTTTGAAGGTAAAACATCTCTGTAAGAACAGATATAAAGCTTTTACTGTACAAGCATACAATTTTGTTGAGTATTTAATTTCATGGTTTTAGAAAACGCAGTAATTACAATCATGAAGAACTTTTTCCACATGAATAAAACTCACACAAAAATAATTTGAAATAAATTGCATATTTTTATCTGAAAATCTGCACACTATATACATGTACAATGGTTGTTAAACAAGTAGTTGATTATTGTAAATCAGACAAGTAAATTTACAATCTGTAGTCACTGAGGTAGTCAGTGTTGTCAGTAGGGACACTTGTCTGTTATGATAGGTAATCAGTATAGTTAATCATTTTGAGATATTACCTCTGTGATCCCAGCTTCAGCCATTATGGAGTTAACCACACCATCAGTTATGTTTAGTTGCAGGTTTTGTGCAAAGGGCATGTTATTGTTTTATCCCCACATAAATCTGCCAGTGCAAGTCAAAAAAGGTTTCATGCTTCATTCAAAAACAAAAGATTCCAGAGGAATCTTGGGCTTCCACCATTAAATGGCCTATAATTAATATTTGATCTTTGTTCTTTGTCTACTTTTTTCTTCCTCAATGCAACCCTACACCTAAAATCTCAGAATGATCCATCTGTGATGTGTACAATGGTGTGATGTGGTGTTATACAATACTGAACATGTCCTGATGTTACCAGACCGTGTACAATGGTGTGATGTGGTGTTATACAATACTGAACATGTCCTGATGTTACTAGACCGTGTACAATGGTGTGATGTGGTGTTATACAATACTGAACATGTCCTGATGATACCAGACCGTGTACAATGGTGTGATGTGGTGTTATACAATATTGAACATGTCCTGATGATACCAGACCGTGTACAATGGTGTGATGTGGTGTTATACAATATTGAACATGTCCTGATGTTACCAGACCATGTACAATGGTGTGATGTGGTGTTATAACACAATATTGAACATGTCCTGATGATACCAGACCGTGTACAATGGTGTGATGTGGTGTTATACAATATTGAACATGTACGGATGATACCAGACCGTGTACAATGGTGTGATGTGGTGTTATACAATATTGAACATGTCCTGATGTTACCAGACCATGTACAATGGTGTGATGTGGTGTTATACAATATTGAACATGTCCTGATGATACCAGACCATGTGTACAATGGTGTGATGTGGTGTTATACAATATTGAACATGTCCTGATGTTACCAGACTGTGTACAATGGTGTGATGTGGTGTTATACAATACTGAACATGTCCTGATGATACCAGACCGTGTACAATGGTGTGATGTGGTGTTATACAATATTGAACATGTCCTGATGATACCAGACCGTGTACAATGGTGTGATGTGGTGTTATACAATACTTGAACATGTCCTGATGATACCAGACCAGTGTACAATGGTGTGATGTGGTGTTATACAATACTTGAACATGTCCTGATGATACCAGACCATGTACAATGGTGTGATGTGGTGTTATACAATATTGAACATGTCCTGATGTTACCAGACTGTGTACAATGGTGTGATGTGGTGTTATACAATATTGAACATGTCCTGATGATACCAGACCATGTACAATGGTGTGATGTGGTGTTATAACACAATATTGAACATGTCCTGATGATACCAGACCATGTACAATGGTGTGATGTGGTGTTATACAATACTGAACATGTCCTGATGATACCAGACCATGTACAATGGTGTGATGTGGTGTTATACAATATTGAACATGTCCTGATGTTACCAGACTGTGTACAATGGTGTGATGTGGTGTTATAACACAATATTGAACATGTCCTGATGATACCAGACCGTGTACAATGGTGTGATGTGGTGTTATACAATACTGAACATGTCCTGATGATACCAGACCGTGTACAATGGTGTGATGTGGTGTTATACAATATTGAACATGTCCTGATGTTACCAGACCGTGTACAATGGTGTGATGTGGTGTTATACAATATTGAACATGTCCTGATGATACCAGACTGTGTACAATGGTATGATGTGGTGTTATAACACAATATTGAACATGTCCTGATGCTACCAGACCATGTACAATGGTGTGATGTGGTGTTATAACACAATACTGAACATGTCCTGATGCTACCAGACCATGTACAATGGTGTGATGTGGTGTTATAACACAATACTGAACATGTCCTGATGTTACCAGACCGTGAACAATGGTGTGATGTGGTGTTATACAATACTGAACATGTCCTGATGATACCAGACCTTGTACAATGGTGTGATGTGGTGTTATACAATATTGAACATGTCCTGATGTTACCAGACCGTGTACAATGGTGTGATGTGGTGTTATCATACAATTATACAATTTAATCACACATCACCTATTTGTGTGATCGATGTCTGCATCATGTTATGGGTCCAACTATCTGTTACTATACAAAGTATGGTAGAATTGTTTACTGTTTGTTTAGGGTTTTACCTCCTCACAACAGCTAATGATCATTTATACATTATAGACAATGTCTAAGAATTGGACCACAGACTGACTGACAATGTTAATGCTGACATGTTATATTTGGGCTTGTTAGTATCAACATTTGCTGTGATCATAAAATGTCCTGTCATGGATATCAGACTGACAACTATATCTAGATCTAAATGTACTTACTTTTAAACTATCTATATATACAGAGTTGATATCTGTTAGCCCGAGCCTAAGTGGTATCACAAGAAGAAGAGGTTTCCAGCTGCCTGGTTTCCCCTTGTGCCTGTGGTTTTTGTCCAAGTGACTCGCTCCGCCTTCTGCTCCCTTCACATTCTGACATCCCATAATATCACAGCTGTTCAAGTCTTTGCCCTCCAGACACAGACCTCCTGAGGATGTAAGGACAAAGGTGATAAGGTCAAATTAAGGTCACAAAAACACAGATTTCTTAAACAAGTACATGAATTTTATTAGTTTGTAATGCCCTACAAGTACAATGTACATGAATTTTGTTAGTTTGTAATGCCTTAAGAAAAACTTAAACTGTATATAATTTGTTCAATACTGAACAAAAGATCTCTTATAGGTATAGGTATGTAGCCATGTGATTGTAATTTTACATGTATATGCATCACTTTAACTTTTTAGTGTTTAAGTGTTTTGTACATGACACTGGAATGGTCATACCTAAAACTGTAAACACATTGTGGATCGATCCTGATATTAGTCCAATCAGAAAATATACACACACCTAAAACTGTAAACACATTGTGGATCGATCCTGATATTAGTCCAATCAGAAAATATACACATACCTAAAACTGTAAACACATTGTGGATCGATCCTGATATTAGTCCAATCAGAAAATATACACACACCTAAAACTGTAAACACATTGTGGATCGATCCTGATATTAGTCCAATCAGAAAATATACACATACCTAAAACTGTAAACACATTGTGGATCGATCCTGATATTAGTCCAATCAGAAAATATACACATACCTAAAGCTGTAAACACATTACCTGATATTAGTCCAATCAGAAAATATATACATACACTTTTACTGTAAACACATTATGGATCCTGATATTAGTCCAATCAGAAAATATACACATACCTAAAGCTGTAAACACATTACCTGATATTAGTCCAATCAGAACATATACACATACCTAAAACCATAAACACATTATGGATCCTGATATTTGTCCAATCAGAAAATACGATTATTTCCTGTTGCATGTTTGAAAAAAATTGGCTAAGTAGGTATAACATGTAAGTAAAGAACTCATTTAAATTATTCATTGAAGGATTATTTCATAGAAGGATTATTTCATTGAAGGATTATTTTATTGAAGGATTATTTTATTAAAGGATCATTTCATTGAAGGATCATTTCATTGAAGGATTATTTCATTGAAGGATTATTAATTTTTATTGAAGGATTCCATTTACAGAGTGATCATGACTATAATATAACTGCTCCCTTAACAGTAGCAAATTTAAAGACAATTTAACAGTAGAAAAAATCAGAGTAAGTAGGGAAACATTAAATACAATATATGTTATTTGAGTAGTCCTAAGATTTTTAGTTTTCTTAACACAGTTGTAGACTTGTGGTATTGTGGCAATATTACTGATGAGTGAAAAAAAAAAAACATATCCTTTACTGTAAGTACTCACAAATATCATTTTATATCACAGTGTTACTGTTAGTACTCACGAATATCATTTTCTATCAGTGTTACTGTTAGTACTCACGAATATCATTTTCTATCACAGTGTTACTGTTAGTACTCACAAATATCATTTTCTATCACAGTGTTACTGTTAGTACTCACGAATATCATTTTCTATCACATGCAGTGTTACTGTTAGTACTCACAAATATCATTTTCTATCACAGTGTTACTGTTAGTACTCACAAATATCATTTTCTATCAGTGTTACTGTTAGTACTCACAAGTATCATTTTCTATCACAATGTTACTGTTAGTACTCACAAATATCATTTTGTATCACAGTGTTACCATTGATACTCACGAATATCATTTTCTATCACAGTGTTACCGTTAATACTCACGAATATCATTTTCTATCACAGTGTTATCCATAGCTACATGGATAACAAGATTGGACCACTCATCATAAACTGCCAGCTTCCTATAGAAAACAAAAACAAACAGATAAGATATTAAAACTTTCTACAACAGAACAGAAATAAGAAATTGTCTGTTTTCTAGAAGAAACAAGAAGCCAATGGACCTGTATTGTTCACTAGC
This sequence comes from Pecten maximus, assembly GCF_902652985.1. Classification (NCBI taxonomy): domain Eukaryota; kingdom Metazoa; phylum Mollusca; class Bivalvia; order Pectinida; family Pectinidae; genus Pecten; species Pecten maximus. Next base: position 151,976 of record NC_047028.1, on the reverse strand, counting down.
AGGTATTCAATGATTTTTGCAAATAAATGAGCAGAAAAAAGAATTGCAAGATTATTTTAGATAGTTATTATTTTACATGATTCTTTGATGATGTATTCATGGTGTGGGATTCGTTAAAACAATGGTACCTTACGCCCTTTCCTGATCTGAATCAGAAGCGTGTGTGCCCACGGCATCAGTTGCTGCTCTTACTCTCTTTTACATTAACCCCATCTAGGTGTTTATTGGCCTTAAAGCAACATTATTCCACTCCTGAATATTGACATGCTTTCTAACCCTCCTGTCTAGTTTGTCCCACAAATACTTGATTTGGGACATATCTGAACTGTATGGTGGAAAATCGAGAACTGAAATGTTGCTTTGAGCCAGAAAGTAACAACAAACCCTAACAACATGGGGCCTCGCAATGTATAAGAGGAAGAATGTGTGATCTCAAGACTTCATCCCGATATTAAATACGAGAGGTGTTTCCACGCCTTGAGGTATCCCTGCTTGCCAATACCATTACTGTCACTTTCTGCTATGCATGCATCAATCTCTCATCACGATGTCAGTAGACACGTTGTCATCCATCTGACCTGTAAAGCCAGACTGGTTAGTAAACAACACGTGTCTCCAAAGGGACAAACAAAACCAATTAGGTGAATGTGCAAGCAGACAAAGCAATTGACGCTGACTTCACTTGTTCTGTGTAAGTGGCGGACCAAGATAGGGACGCTGTGGCCGTAAATGAAACTCCGCCAACTGATAACTAACCTTTCTTGGACACACTGGCCAACCATGAGTGCCGAAAACTTGATGTGCTATCTCTGTTGCCATCAGTCCAACAAATCGGTTACGGTGGTGTGAGAGATGTATTTCTCTCACCCTGGACAGGGATATCCGCAGTTTTACCGCGATGAGATTTTCTTATCTCACCCAAGGGAAAAGACAAGCTACACATGCTCTTTGAACGTGCTCTTGTTCTCGATAGGGTGACGTCACTATGAACTGTCCCGGAACGTTTGAATGCTAAATATCAATATAATTCACAAAAGAAATTAAAATAAGTATTAATTATCCGAGTGTTAGGTGTTCTTTTTGACACGCTAATAATATATATAATCGGAACTATATTTTGTATGAAATCAACATCGTAAGGTGTAAAGCATCTGCTGCAGCCTTATCACATCAGTCATCCGCCGTCCACGTGTTGTTGTTTACATAGGTTTGGATTTGGTTCACACTTCGATTGCAAAACAGGGTAAGAGAAAAATAATCATTCACCCCTTTTTGGGATGAGATAGGAGGATCTCAACCCTCGGAGGGAGATTGTTAAGTTCCCAAACACTCGGCAAGCCTCGTGTTTGGGAATTTAACAATCTCCTTCCTCGGGTTGAGATCCCCATATCTCACCCCAAAAGGGGTGAAAGATTCTATTAGTCTATATCTTGATGTCACAATGTAATGGGTAGGCATCTGCTCCTTGGACGGTAACCGTGTGGCTCTGAGACGCCCAACTAAATGAGATATTGTTGTCTCATGTACATTATATTGCTGGGCTACATGACTTTGAGAAAGCCCCTGCATTATCAGAGCAACGACCCTATTCAATTGCGGCATTTTGCTGTACATCGCTTCAAAAGAACTCTTGTGTAACTCACTAATGTGTACTGTTCCAACATTCCATTTGTAATGATTTACCAGCACATATGGTGCAAGAGTACCTCAGATGCACACTGTCTTGAACAAGAGATCCCTGAGGGATCTTGGCGCCCACCATTGAATGATTTATATCAGTCAAATGAAGGACTGATCTTTTCTCTTCTTTTTCCTTCTTTCACTCTTCATTCAAAATATCTAATAACTTGATACATGTATAGTACAATATGGCAGGAGCAACCTGCAATAGTCAAAATATAAAATGGCCGCCTGTCAGCCATATTGTTTTCCAATTGGTCCCAAAATGCAATATACACAACTAGGGACCAAGGGGAACTTACATATGAAATTGGAGAAAAATCACTTTGGAACTTTTTGAGAAATAGTGACAACAAACTTCAATTATCAAAATTTAAGATGGCTGCCTGTTGGCCATGTTGCTTTTCCATTGGTCCCAAAATGCAACATACATAACTAGGGACCTAGGGAAACCTTCATATGAAATTTGAGAAAGCCCCCTTCAGTACTTTCTGAGAAAATAGCCATAACATGAATTGTTAACGGACGGAAGACCAACCCCGGATGCAGGGTGATTTGAATAAATCTGCTGAAAGCATGCAGTGTCAAGAGGGGTCACAGTCAACTGAATTTTAACTGAAGAACATTTTCACAGTGCATGGAGGTAACTCAGTGTGAAATCAAATTGAATTTAGACCACGTGTCTAAAAGCTGTATTAAAAAAGAAGAACTTGCATTTCTTTTTTCTGCTAGTATTAACAGCTGTCACTGAAAGTCTAAATCAAACTTTTACCCAATTGATACAGAATGTAGGTATAGTACTTTGTGTAACAGACTAAATGTCTTTTCTCTACAACTGATTGGTCCTTGCAGAAATTGAAGACTAACCTGATTTACTGAAAGTCTGAGCACATAAAATTATCCCATAAAACTACAAGTATCAATATCAATTTTGAACATATTGACATCAAATGAATACCCAGGTCATTTCAAAATGTCTGATCATAATCTGCCAACTTCAAACCTACAAGACCTCTGTCCTAGGCTAGGTGAGAGTATAAATATATCTCATTATAACATGTCACCTTCCTACAGGACACAGGACATCTGTCCTTTAGGTTAGGTGAGAGTATAAATATATCTCATTATAACATGTCACCTTCCTACAGGACCTCTGTCCTAGGCTAGGTGAGAGTATAAATATATCTCATTATAACATGTCACCTTCCTACAGGACCTCTGTCCTAGGCTAGGTGAGAGTATAAATATATCTCATTATAACATGTCACCTTCCTACAGGACCTCTGTCCTTTAGGCTAGGTGAGAGTATAAATATATCTCATTAGAACATGTCACCTTCCTACAGGACCTCTGCCCTTTAGGTTAGGTGAGAGTATAAATATATCTCATTATAACATGTCACCTTCCTACAGGACCTCTGTCCTAGGCTAGGTGAGAGTATAAATATATCTCATTATAACATGTCACCTTCCTACAGGACCTCTGTCCTAGGCTAGGTGAGAGTATAAATATATCTCATTATAACATGTCACCTTCCTACAGGACCTCTGCTCTTTAGGCTAGGTGAGAGTATAAATATATCTCATTATAACATCTACAAGACCTCTGTCCTAGGCTAGGTGAGAGTATAAATATATATCATTATAACATGTCACCTTCCTACAGGACATCTGCCCTTTAGGCTTGGTGAGAGTATAAATATATCTCATTATAACATGTCACCTTCCTACAGGACCTCTGCCCTTTAGGCTTGGTGAGAGTATAAATATATCTCATTATAACATGTCACCTTCCTATAGGACCTCTGTCCTAGGCTAGGTGAGAGTATAAATATATCTCATTATAACATGTCACCTTCCTACAGGACCTCTGTCCTTTAGGCTAGATGAGAGTATAAATATATCTCATTATAACATGTCACCTTCCTACAGGACCTCTGCCCTTTAGGCTTGGTGAGAGTATAAATATATCTCATTATAACATGTCACCTTCCTACAGGACCTCTGCCCTTTAGGCTAGATGAGAGTATAAATATATCTCATTATAACATGTCACCTTCCTACAGGACCTCTGTCCTAGGCTTGGTGAGAGTATAAATATATCTCATTATAACATGTCACCTTCCTACAGGACCTCTGTCCTAGGCTAGATGAGAGTATAAATATATCTCATTATAACATGTCACCTTCCTACAGGACATCTGCCCTTTAGGCTTGGTGAGAGTATAAATATATCTCATTATAACATGTCACCTTCCTACAGGACCTCTGTCCTTTAGGCTAGATGAGAGTATAAATATATCTCATTATAACATGTCACCTTCCTACAGGACCTCTGCTCTTTAGGCACGATGAGAGTAATTATCTCATTTTAATCCACAAGCTTCCTATAAAGCCTGATGATACTATAGATACATGTATATATAAATGTTTAGATTAAAAAGATACTTACTTTAATACTTGTGCCACAGTGTTAGGTCCAAACCACTGACCTACTGCCTTGCCCTCAGATACACCCATTGATGCTGTTAAAACAAAAGGCATTGAATTAATATCTAAATACACAAGTACTTGTAGATGTGTCAGAGTAACATGTATGATTATCAATGAATGATATGATGAACATCTTCTATGTCAATTAACTATCAAAATTATCAGCACAAAATGTTGGAATATTTCCTGAACTGTTACTGAAAGGCATTCAACTATATACATTTCTTAGTATCTGACTTAAAGGTAAAATGTGGCCGGATGACCATGACACCAAATACATGTACAGAGGCTGGATGACCATGACACCAAATACATGTACAGAGGCTGGATGACCATGGCACCAAATACATGTAAAGAGGCTGGATGACCATGACACCAAATACATGTAAAGAGGCTGGATGATCATGACACCAAATACATGTAAAGGGTCTGGATGACCATGACACCAAATACATGTAAAGAGGCTGGATGACCATGACACCAAATACATGTAAAGAGTCTGGATGACCATGACACCAAATACATGTAAAGAGTCTGGATGACCATGACACCAAATACATGTAAAGAGGCTGGATGACCTTGACACCAAATACATGTAGAGAGGCTGGATGACCTTGACACCAAATACATTTAAAGAGGCTAGATGACCTTGACACCAAAAACATGTAGAGTCTGGATGACCATCATACCAAATACATGTAAAGAGGCTGGATGACCTTGACACCATGCAAATACATGTAAAGAGACTGGATGACCTTGACACCATGCAAATACATGTAAAGAGGCTGGATGACCTTGACACCAAATACATGTACAGAGTCTGGATGTCCTTGACCATTTGTTCACCCTTGACATGTGACTTAATTTCCCTCCGGACAAACTTTTTAGAGCAATAGTAATTTTAGAGCAAAAGTAATTGTTTATTGTAATGAAAAATATAATGCAAAATGTTTTATTACATTCCCCACAAAGCACTTTTAAATTCCTTTAGTTCAAATTTTTCAAATTTAATATTTCTTCAGAACTCTTCATAACATTCCATAGCTGTACTTGTTAATTGCTTTCTTTGTATTTGAAGAATCTTTTTTATGAAAGAACACTATCTATCTTCATTTTGAATGTGACATTTTCAGGCCACGCTTTTCTGTTGTTGTCTGGTTGCACTCAAAACTTGCAGGAAAAGAGTTTTTAACCATAACGACATTTAAGAGTCAGGCACTGAACAAGCATACTGGGTATTGCTAAAGCAATAGATGTCCCCTACCTGTCCCCACTGAAAATTGTAAAAGCAACTTTGATCTTAAAATCGCTCAACTCAAACTTGTCTGGGACGTCATGGTCCTTCGAATATGAGAGAAATTTGACCAAAATCCCTCTGGGAAAGAAGCTGCTGGAACGTTTACAATGAATTTCTATAAATAGTAACAGTGACCTTGACCTATCAACTCTAAAACTCAATATTGTCCAAGATATAATGGTCATTTGTATTTGCATTAAGTTTGATCAAAATCCTGAAAGGAATGAAGCTGCTAGGTCAGTGATAAGTATTTTCTTAAAATAGAAACAGTGACTGGATCTTGATCTGACAACCCTGGAACTAATTGGCTGAGGTATCATGGTCATTTGTATTTATGAAGTTTGAACAAATCCCTGTTGCTAACCCCCCCCCCCCTGTTGTTTCATTGGTAGGGGGGACTAATAGGGTAATAGGGGCTACATGATGTTTGTTTACAACTTGATCAGGAGAGGTGACACAATGTTTGATCAGTCCGGCATGTGATCAACTTAATCCAATAATTATGCTGATATATAAATGCGGTATATAGATAACTACATGTGTAAACTGTTTACCTATCTGTTGTATGGAGTAGTTGGCACTTTTTTTGTCTTGGAACAAGCTGAGAATCCTCCAGTATATGTCATCTCGGCGTCCATCATCTACCCACCTCCAGTCTGTAAACAAGTTTATAGAATTTACCAATTCTTATAATCACAGGGTCAGCTTTAATATGATCAGGTACATGTATGAGGCAAAAGATATTTTTTATTTCAAGTTCAGTTTTAAATCAGTTATACTCATTTAATTTATAAAACATTTTTTTTTTTTCTATCTAAACTGATTGTTTTCATCACAGACCTTTACTTGCATGAAGGTTTCAAAAGCATTTTTATCGTATAAAAACATGCATACATGTACTTAGTCAACTTCTTTGGGTGAACTACCACTGTTATGTACAGCTTTAGATCCTACCTCTTCCACAATGGTGAACAAGCAGTGCCTGTGCTAACATCATTTGACCACAGCGTAGCATACATCCCCAGCCTGTGTCACCCGAGGGCCCAGTACCACCTGTCAAACAGATCCATATATAATCAATGTGATACAATAAACAGTTTCATTATAATCTAGAAGGTGGTGAAATCAAGGTTAGAAAACAACAGCAGTCTATGTCATCAGAGGGCTCAGTACCACATAACAATTAGATATACAGTCAATGTGATACAATAAACAGTTTCATTATCTAGAAGGTGGTCACTGGTGGTATCAAGGTTAGAAAACAACTACAGTCTGTGTCACCAGAGGGCCCAGTACTAGTACCACCTGTACAGTCAATGTGATACAATAAACAGTTTCATTAGGAGAAGACAGTAATAATGATGTCATTATCCATACACATACAGCTTAGAACAACTCTGATGTATCAATTTTGATCAAGAAAAAAACTGATCTTGTCTCTCCATATTTATGAATTGATATCACCTATATATATTGATATCTGGAGAAATTGAGCATTATGTTTGAGTAAAACCCTTCCAGTACTTCTTAAGATAGCGATAACAAACCTTATCTGTTACAAGAGATCCCAGAGGGATCTTGGCGCCCACCATTGAATGATCTTTATAGGTTCCATGTCAGATTGATCTTTTCCCTACTTTTCCCTTCCTCTAAGTCTTACTTATCTGTGAAAATTCAGAAACAGCCCTCTAGTACTATTCAAACAAGGGGAACCTATATATAGAATTTAAGATTTAGCTATAATGGCTGTCTGTCGGCCATGTTGTTTTCTTATTGGTCCCAGTATGCAAAACTAGGCACTGAGGGGAACCTCCATATGAAATTTGAAAAAGATCCCTTCAGTACTTTCACAGAAATAGCGATAACAAACTTCAATTGTCAAAATCCAAGATGGCTGCCTGTCAGCCATGTTGTTTTCTGATTAGTCTCAAAATGCAATATGCATAACTAGGCACTGAGGGGAACCTGCATATGTAATTTCAGAAAGATCCCTTCATTACTTTCTGAGAAATAGCGATAACAAATTTTAATTGTCAAAATCCAAGATGGCTGCCTGTCAGCAATTTTGTTTTCTGATTGGTCTCAAAATGCAATATGCATAAGTAGGCACCAAGGGGAACCTCCATATGAAATTTGAGAAAGATCCCTTCAGTTCTTTCACAGAAAAAGCGATAACAAATTTCAATTGTCAAAATCCAAGATGGCTGCCTGTCGGCCATGTTGTTTTCCAATTGGTCTCAAAATGCAATATGCATAACTAGGCACTGAGGGGAACCTGCATATGAAATTTCAGAAAAATCCCTTCATTACTTTCACAGAAATAGCGATAACAAACTTTAATTGTCAGAATCCAAGATGGCTGCCTGTCGGCCATGTTGTTTTCTAATTAGTCTCAAAATGCAATATGCATAACCAGGAACAAAGAGGAACCTGCATATGAAATTTGAGAAAGATCCCTTCAGTACTTTCACAGAAATAGCGATAACAAACTTCAATTGTCAAAATCCAAGATGGCTGCCTGTCGGCCATTTTGTTTTCCGATTGGTCCCAAGATGCAATATGCACAACTAGGCACCAAAGGGAACCTATATATGAAATTTGAGAAAGATCCCTTCAGTCCTTCCTCAGAAATAGCGATAACAAACTCAAATTGTCAAAATCCAAGATGGCTGCCTGTCGGCCATGTTGTTTTCCGATTGGTCCCAAAATGCAATATGCATAACTAGGCACCAAAGGGAACCTACATATGAAATTTGAGAAAGATCCCTTCAGTACTTCCTCAGAAATAGCGATAACAAACTCCAAATGTCAAAATCCAAGATGGCTGCCTGTCGGCCATGTTGTTTTCTGATCGGTCCCAAAATGCAATATGCATAACTAGGCACCAAGGGGAACCTACATATGAAATTTGAGAAAGATCTCTTCAATACTTTCTCAGAAATAGAGATAACAAACTTCAATTGTCAAAATCCAAGATGGCTGCCTGTCGGCCATGTTGTTTTCCGATCGGTCCCAAAATGCAATATGCACAACTAGGCACCAAGGGGAACCTACATATGAAATTTGAGAAAGATCCCATCAGTACTTTCTCAGAAATAGCGATAACAAGCATTGTTTACGGACGGACGGACGGACGGACGGAGGGACGGACGGACGGAGGGACGGACGACGGACCATGGACGGACGACGGACCATGGACGCAGGGCGATTTGAATAGCCCACCATCTGATGATGGTGGGCTAAAAATAAAAGATGGCTGCCTGGAGGCCAATTTGTTTTCTAGATAAGACTCAAAATCAAATGAAAGGTGATGCTGCTTGTGAAGTTTGAGAAATATCCTGCCAGTACTTCTCAAGAAATAGTAATTAAAAACCTAAACTCACAATCCAAGATAGCTGTCTGTTAACTAAGAACCGTTGAAGGATATCAAGTTTGAGAATTATCATTCCAGTATTTCTCAAAAATACTGTACAGTAACTGATAAAAATGTTCAAATGTCAAAACCAAACTTACCCTGATCAATGAGTCTCAAAATTGAAAGGGCAGACAACTAGCAAATGAGAAGAACACACGTCCTGTACATGGTTAATCAGTTTGGTTGAGTCTATATTGATCTTTATTCACCCCTACTGTGCTGTATGTGTCTATAGGGGAATCTAATATACAATACTATAGATATATATATACTTCTCCTAAATTTTCAGGGAAAATAATCATGCCTGAATTGATTAAAATGATGCAGTTGAAGTATGGCTATGAACATTCATCCAGGTCAATCAAAATATTCCCCGTTTGTTTTAATGTTGGTATATTAATGTACATATTATGTTTCAGAAATATCCTTCTGGTACTCAAAGAAATAGAGATAACAAACTCCTGTCAAATGTCTAAATCCAATTGTGCGATGACCACCTCATTCTGTAAGTCATTTGTTATTCTGATCATACGCAAAACTGAAGGGCAACACTAGGGAATAAGATTATAGATATTTCAATTAAGTGAGATACAATGTATATCCCTACAGTGTTTCTAGATAACAAATATTGACAACAGGTAACCGACAAATGGTGATTACATCAACCATAATAATGATGTTGAGCTAAAAACAGTAGTAAATTATTTAACAATTTGAATTACAGCTTACAAGATCATATTTCCTAATTCATAGCTGGACAATAGCATGGGCTGTCAGTTAATCTAAAGTGTATCAATGGAAATGGCAGCATCAACTGACACGACTAGCCAAGAAAAATGTTCTGTGGAGAGAGACATCTTTCTAGATTAATCTGGGTGTGAATTTCCCCTCAGCTTAGTGAGGGGGGTGTCTACCCTTCTTATAATAGTGAGAGGGGTGTCTACCCTTCTTAGAACAGTGAGGGGTTGTCTACCCTTCTTATAATAGTGAGAGGGTGTCTACCCTTCTTATAATATTGAGGGGGTGTCTACCCTTCTTAGAACACAAGAGTTCCTAATTTTGAGCCAAGACATTGGCATACTTTTCATGTATATATTAAGCGTTGAAATACATTATGTTGTATTGTTTAGAATTGGAAATGCAGATGTATGGTGAAGGTGTTACTTCGGTGGAGGAAATTATAATGTAGAGATTTTTATGTATTAACTGCAAATCCCTGCAACATACATGCAAGGTTTGGTTCTGAGCTTTGACAAAATTGGCTATGATGCTACAAATATTATAAAACTTGAGGACATTTGTAGTGGTAGCTAATATTGTGATTATACTTGTTATGAAATGGCAATTTCTTACCACAGTAGGTTTATTATTACATCCTCTAATACTACCAACTATGAGGTAATTAATTTTCACCATTTCATATGAAATTACAGACATTACAGACAATATAAATTGACTACCCTGTTACTTTTTTCCTAGACCATTAACATTCTGTTACACAAACTTAAATCTGAAATTAGATTATTCCCTGAAGATGGCTGTAAAAACCATCAGTAACACTTATTACGAAATGGCTAATATTTCCATTTAAGCTGACCATCAGCAGATATTACCAATAGCAGGGAAATTTCTCCTATATGTCATCCATAACCTTGACGCAAAGTCATGACGCAGCTCTTCTCTATCTGAAATTACAGAATAAACATCACTTCTTTTAAATCCCTGAATATATCAAATGATGAACATGAGATCATTATAAATTTTGGCTTTGGCAGTTGCATCAAGGGTCCCTCCCACCATCCCCTGGGTCATTGTATACATTAAATGACTAGAGCACTCGTATTGATTAACCGAAAAAACAGCTCTTAAAAATCCACTGAAAAACGGTAAAATTATCTCAGAAATAATCGAGTCATCAAATACTTAACATACATCACAAGAGACATAAATATTTTACCATGTAGTGCACTGTACGCTTTCCCCAAGATGTATACTGGCTCCTCAGTTTGTGGGAAGTCAGCACTGGCGACAGTTCCACTCTCGTATGTAAACGTTCCTGTCAGTATAAAAATACAAAATTAAAGTTCCCGAAAGACAGTGTCACACACACTACCATGAGTAAAAGGAACGGAACATTGTGTCTTGTACATAGTGTTACAGTTTTTATCATTCAGCTGATGGAGCATGCTTCTTTGGCTCAGGAGGTAGAGGATTACCCATTCACGGCGGGGACCAGATCCAGGTTTGATTCTTTTACATTGGCACCCAAGAAAATCCTTTGGTGGTGGTTTGGGATTTGGATAATCTTAGGAAAATCAGTGGCAGTATTACATGGAATTCTTATAGATTACTATTATAAATGTATGCCAATGTGCAGTGGAACTACATGGACTAGGCTAGTGAATGCTGTAGGCCAGGGAGCTCAACAAGTATAAGTCTAGTTCAATCAACAAATTAAATAGACCTTTTAATTTAATCACAATTTTTTACAAGCTCATTAAATTTCAAATTTTGACAGTTTTTATATGGAACCAAGCCTATATATTCATTTGGTTTACAAAAGGCATCCATCTAGAGTTTAGAGGTCCCATAAAGCTCCTAGTCTGGTCATTACATTTTTTCCTCTCCTTAATTACACCTTCAAAAGTTCACGTTGTAATACTGAACATTTATTAATGGATGTAACTATACACTAATACAGATACACTAAAATAAATATTTTAAAATGTCTGATAATATTTATATTTGGCACAGCAGTTTCCTATTGCCTTAATTTTAATCTTGGATGCATCTATGAGTGGGTAGGTGCAGTCAAGATCACATGATTGTTAGGCCAATTGATCAACGTCATTGAAATTCTTTGCTATGAATGAATCAAAGGCAGCAAGCATTCTGATTGAGATTTATTGCATTAATATGACATCATTTTGGTGCTGTGTTGATCATTGTCATGGCAAGACTTTGTACTACTGTAGCTGTGTGTCAAATTGGTTGTGAATCAGTCACGGAAAGGATTTGATCTAATAATGCTGTTTTTTTTCAAATGAACATACAGAGAAATTGGTGAAAATGAACAGTGTGTTTATTTAACAAAGAAAGAGTTTAATATATGTAAATGTAATTGTAACAATTAAATGCCTGTTAGATATTGTGTTTATTGTATATATCATAGGACTATATAGGAGATTGGTGTAAATGGAACAAGGTGTTAAGTATGAAGTCTGTCACTCAGCCAGACAATGGAACATACTATATTTGAACTTAGACTAAAAAGCCGGGAATTATCAATGATCTCCATGGGTTCCAGTGTTGTCTGGGTACTCGGCAAATGTGTTTCCTTCTATTTTTCACACGTACAAAGTGTAACATATGTGTACATATTTTTTCCCTGCAAAATATATGTAAATTATTTCTATGAAAAAACAACATTCAATCTTTTGCTAATAAAATGTCAAAACTATATTCAGACTGAATTAGAATCTACTGCAACTTTCCTTTTTGTTCCATCATACTGTATAACTAATTTAAAAGCATAATACAGCGAGTACAGTAAGGTTTTAAACTAATTTGTGAACAGTACACACACGACTGTCTGTTAACGGACAACACATGATTCTATCTGATACTATAACAACAGAATCTACAGCACACCAGAAAATTGGTAATGTAAAGTATGATGTTGTGATGAACTAAAAGCAAACTCTCATTGACAGTAGCCAGTATCTTGACATTATATTGACAAATGAGGAAATATAGACATCGGATCGCAAAGAACCTTCTTCGTTAACGACGTCTGCGTCGCTGTTGATCAATATACTACGGTCAAGCATTTAACTACATTGCCCTTTCAATGCTTATCAATATATATAGAAATATTGGTCCTTAAAGCATCAATATACTGACCGTCTACATAATCCATTTTCTACGTCCAACAAGTCATCTGCTTCAAACCGTTCTCTGGTGTTTTCTAATAACGATATGACAGCACCCAAGAGTAGCCGAACAGACGACAACATACTGAAGGATATTTGTAACGCTTGATCTGATTGGACGAAGTAAGATATGATCAGAATATCGATGGATCGACACTCAACAGTCCTCGATTTTTTTTTCGTTTTATTTTCTTTGTAAGACCAGATACCTATATACCACTTTAATGTAAATCCAGATAATGTAAATATACACGATACTATACATGTTTTCCTATATATTTCTGGACATTAATATAATGTAATATAATATAATATAATACACCTGGTTGTCCCTAACTTATCCTGTCGGGTTAAGTTTTTGAGCTTTGGATGTTAAATACATGTGCGTTCAGGTATCTGTATAATTATAACGATGCCGAGTGGCAGACTACAGTTTGTATTTTTTGTTTATTTGTTTTTTGTTTTGTTTTTGTCATTGTTTATATTGAGGAACCTTGTTATTACATACACGTAAATGTCGTAACTCACGACCACTTGTACGCATGTATGTACATATGTACTAGTTTTGGTAATTTTTAGTGTGTGTTGATAACTTACTCCTGGTGTATATTTTGATGTTAGTTTTGGTAATTTTTAGTGTGTGTTGATAACTTACTCCTGGTGTATATTTTGATGTTAGTTTTGGTAATTTTCAGTTGTAGATATGGGTTCCATATGCTGGTTCCGCATGGACAAATTCAGACCTTTTTAATATAATAATTAACTGGAATATACTATCCGTACTCTAACTGGAATATACTATCCGTACTTAACTGGAATATACTATCCGTACTTAACTAGAATATACTATCCATACTTAACATGAATATACTATCCGTACTTAACTAGAATATACTATCCATACTTTAACTGGAATATACTATCCATACTTTAACTAGAATATACTATCCATACTTTAACTGGAATATACTATCCATACTTTAACTGGAATATACTATCCATACTTAACTGGAATATACTATCCATACTTAACTGGAATATACTATCCATACTTTAACTGGAATATACTATCCATACTTTAACTGGAATATACTATCCATACTTAACTGGAATATACTATCCAAACTTTAACTGGAATATACTATCCATACTTTAACTGGAATATACTATCCATACTTAACTGGAATATACTATCCGTACTTAACTGGAATATACTATCCGTACTTAACTGGAATATACTATCCGTACTTAACTAGAATATACTATCCGTACTTAACTGGAATATACTATCCGTACTTAACTGGAATATACTATCCGTACTTTAACTGGAATATACTCTCCGTACTTAACTGGAATATACTATCCGTAGTTTAATTGGAATATACTATCCGTACTTTAACTGGAATATACTATCCAAACTTAACTGGAATATGCTACCATACTTAACTGGAATATACTATCCATACTTTAACTGGAATATATTATCCATACTTTAACTGGAATATACTATCCATACTTAACTGGAATATACTATCCATACTTTAACTGGAATATACTATCCATACTTTAACTGGAATTAACTATCCATACTTAACTGGAATATACTATCCGTACTTAACTGGAATATACTATCCGTACTTAACTAGAATATACTATCCGTACTTAACTGGAATATACTATCCGTACTTAACTGGAATATACTATCCATACTTAACTGGAATATACTATCCATACTTAACTGGAATATACTATCCATACTTTAACTGGAATATACTATCCATACTTTAACTGGAATATACTATCCATACTTAACTGGAATATACTATCCAAACTTTAACTGGAATATACTATCCATACTTTAACTGGAATATACTATCCATACTTAACTGGAATATACTATCCGTACTTAACTGGAATATACTATCCGTACTTAACTGGAATATACTATCCGTACTTAACTAGAATATACTATCCGTACTTAACTGGAATATACTATCCGTACTTAACTGGAATATACTATCCGTACTTTAACTGGAATATACTCTCCGTACTTAACTGGAATATACTATCCGTAGTTTAATTGGAATATACTATCCGTACTTTAACTGGAATATACTATCCAAACTTAACTGGAATATGCTACCATACTTTAACTGGAATATACTATCCATACTTAACTGGAATATACTATCCATACTTTAACTGGAATATATTATCCATACTTTAACTGGAATATACTATCCATACTTAACTGGAATATACTATCCATACTTTAACTGGAATATACTATCCATACTTTAACTGGAATTAACTATCCATACTTAACTGGAATATATTATCCGTACTTAACTGGAATATACTATCCGTACTTAACTGGAATATACTATCCGTACTTAACTAGAATATACTATCCGTACTTAACTGGAATATACTATCCGTACTTAACTGGAATATACTATCCGTACTTTAACTGGAATATACTCTCCGTACTTAACTGGAATATACTATCCGTAGATTAACTGGAATATCCTATCCGTACTTTAACTGGAATATACTATCCAAACTTAACTGGAATATGCTACCATACTTTAACTGGAATATACTATCCATACTTAACTGGAATATACTATCCATACTTAACTGGAATATACTATCTATACTTAACTGGAATAAACTATCCGTACTTTAACTAGAATATACTATCTATACTTAACTGGAATATACTATCCATACTTTAACTGGAATATACTATCCGTACTTAACTGAATATACTATCCATACTTAACTGGAATATACTATCCGTACTTAACTGGAATATACTATCTATACTTAACTGGAATATACTATCCGTACTTAACTAGAATATACTATCCGTACTTAACTGGAATATACTATCCATACTTAACTGGAATATACTATCCGTAGTTTAATTGGAATATACTATCCGTACTTTAACTGGAATATACTATCCAAACTTAACTGGAATATGCTACCATACTTTAACTGGAATATACTATCCATACTTAACTGGAATATACTATCCATACTTTAACTGGAATATATTATCCATACTTTAACTGGAATATACTATCCATACTTAACTGGAATATACTATCCATACTTTAACTGGAATATACTATCCATACTTTAACTGGAATTAACTATCCATACTTAACTGGAATATATTATCCGTACTTAACTGGAATATACTATCCGTACTTAACTGGAATATACTATCCGTACTTAACTAGAATATACTATCCGTACTTAACTGGAATATACTATCCGTACTTAACTGGAATATACTATCCGTACTTTAACTGGAATATACTCTCCGTACTTAACTGGAATATACTATCCGTAGATTAACTGGAATATCCTATCCGTACTTTAACTGGAATATACTATCCAAACTTAACTGGAATATGCTACCATACTTTAACTGGAATATACTATCCATACTTAACTGGAATATACTATCCATACTTAACTGGAATATACTATCTATACTTAACTGGAATAAACTATCCGTACTTTAACTAGAATATACTATCTATACTTAACTGGAATATACTATCCATACTTTAACTGGAATATACTATCCGTACTTAACTGAATATACTATCCATACTTAACTGGAATATACTATCCGTACTTAACTGGAATATACTATCTATACTTAACTGGAATATACTATCCGTACTTAACTAGAATATACTATCCGTACTTAACTGGAATATACTATCCATACTTAACTGGAATATACTATCCATACTTAACTGGAATATACTATCCGTACTTAACTAGAATATACTATCCGTACTTTAACTAGAATATACTATCCGTACTTAACTGGAATATACTATCTATACTTACCTGGAATATACTCTCCATACTTTAACTGGAATATACTATCCGTACTTACCTGGAATATACTCTCCATACTTTAACTGGAATATACTATCCATACTTACCTGGAATATACTCTCCATACTTTAACTGGAATATACTATCCGTACTTACCTGGAATATACTCTCCATACTTTAACTGGAATATACTATCCATACTTTAACTGGAATATACTATCCGTACTTAACTGGAATATGCTATCTGTACTTAACTGGAATATACTATCCATACTTTAACTGGAATATACTATCCGTACTTAACTGGAATATACTATCCGTACTTAACTGGAATATACTATCCATACTTTAACTGGAATATACTATCAATACTTTAACTAGAATATGCTATCCATACTTAACTGAAATATACTATCTATACTTAACTGGAATATATTATCCGTACTTAACTGGAATATA
Source organism: Pecten maximus (assembly GCF_902652985.1). NCBI lineage: Eukaryota > Metazoa > Mollusca > Bivalvia > Pectinida > Pectinidae > Pecten > Pecten maximus. Next base: position 134,834 of record NC_047028.1, on the reverse strand, counting down.
CTATCCATACTTTAACTGGAATATACTATCCATACTTAACTGGAATATACTATCCGTACTTAACTAGAATATACTATCTATACTTAACTGTAATATACTATCCGTACTTAACTGGAATATACTATCCGTACTTTAACTGGAATATACTATCCGTACTTAACTGAAATATACGATCTATACTTAACTGGAATATACTATCCGTACTTTAACTGGAATATACTATCCGTACTTAACTGGAATATACTATCCATACTTAACTGGAATATACTATCCGTACTTTAACTGGAATATACTATCCGTACTTAACTGGAATATACTATCTATACTTAACTGGAATATACTATCCGTACTTAACTGAAATATACTATCTATACTTAACTGGAATATACTATCCGTACTTTAACTGGAATATACTATCTATACTTAACTGAAATATACTATCTATACTTAACTGAAATATACTATCTATACTTTAACTGAAATATACTATCTATACTTAACTGGAATATACTATCCGTACTTAACTGGAATATACTATCCATACTTTAACCGGAATATACTATCCGTACTTTAACTGAAATATACTATCTATACTTAACTGGAATATACTACCCATACTTAACTGGAATATACTATCTATACTTTAACTGACATATACTATCTATACTTAACTGGAATATACTATCCGTACTTAACTAGAATATACTCTCCGTACTTTAACTGGAATATACTATCCATACTTTAACCGGAATATACTATCCGTACTTAACTGGAATATACTATCCGTACTTAACTGGAATATACTATCCATACTTTAACCGGAATATACTATCCGTACTTTAACTGAAATATACTATCTATACTTAACTGGAATATACTCTCCGTACTTAACTGGAATATACTATCTATACTTAACTGGAATATACTATCCGTACTTTAACTGGAATATACTATCTATACTTTAACTGAAATATACTATCCATACTTAACTGGAATATACTATCTATACTTAACTGGAATATACTATCCGTACTTAACTGGAATATACTATCTATACTTAACTGGAATATACTATCCGTACTTTAACTGGAATATACTATCTATACTTAACTGAAATATACTATCTATACTTAACTGAAATATACTATCTATACTTAACTGAAATATACTATCTATACTTAACTGAAATATACTATCTATACTTAACTGGAATATACTATCCATACTTAACTGGAATAAACTATCCGTACTTAACTGGAATATACTATCCATACTTTAACTGGAATATACTATCCATACTTTAACTGGAATATACTATCCATACTTTAACCGGAATATACTATCCGTACTTAACTGGAATATACTATCCATACTTTAACTGGAATATACTATCCATACCTTAACTGGAATATACTATCCATACTTAACTGGAATATACTATCCATACTTAACTGGAATATATTATCCATACTTAACTAGAATATACTATCCATACTTAACTGGAATATACTATCCGTACTTAACTGGAATATACTATCCGTACTTTAACTGGAATATACTATCCATACCTTAACTGGAATATACTATCCATACTTAACTGGAATATACTATCCATACTTAACTAGAATATACTATCCGTACTTAACTAGAATATACTATCCATACTTAACTGGACTATACTATCCGTACTTAACTGGAATATACTATCCATACTTTAACCGGAATATACTATCCGTACTTTAACTGAAATATACTATCTATACTTAACTGGAATATACTACCCATACTTAACTGGAATATACTATCTATACTTTAACTGACATATACTATCTATACTTAACTGGAATATACTATCCGTACTTAACTAGAATATACTCTCCGTACTTTAACTGGAATATACTATCCATACTTTAACCGGAATATACTATCCGTACTTAACTGGAATATACTATCCGTACTTAACTGGAATATACTATCCATACTTAAACCGGAATATACTATCCGTACTTTAACTGAAATATACTATCTATACTTAACTGGAATATACTCTCCGTACTTAACTGGAATATACTATCTATACTTAACTGGAATATACTATCCGTACTTTAACTGGAATATACTATCTATACTTTAACTGAAATATACTATCCATACTTAACTGGAATATACTATCTATACTTAACTGGAATATACTATCCGTACTTAACTGGAATATACTATCTATACTTAACTGGAATATACTATCCGTACTTTAACTGGAATATACTCTCCGTACTTAACTGAAATATACTATCTATACTTAACTGAAATATACTATCTATACTTAACTGAAATATACTATCTATACTTAACTGAAATATACTATCTATACTTAACTGGAATATACTATCCATACTTAACTGGAATAAACTATCCGTACTTAACTGGAATATACTATCCATACTTTAACTGGAATATACTATCCATACTTTAACTGGAATATACTATCCATACTTTAACCGGAATATACTATCCGTACTTAACTGGAATATACTATCCATACTTTAACTGGAATATACTATCCATACCTTAACTGGAATATACTATCCATACTTAACTGGAATATACTATCCATACTTAACTGGAATATATTATCCATACTTAACTAGAATATACTATCCATACTTAACTGGAATATACTATCCGTACTTAACTGGAATATACTATCCGTACTTTAACTGGAATATACTATCCATACCTTAACTGGAATATACTATCCATACTTAACTGGAATATACTATCCATACTTAACTAGAATATACTATCCGTACTTAACTAGAATATACTATCCATACTTAACTGGACTATACTATCCGTACTTAACTAGAATATACTATCCGTACTTTAACTGGAATATACTATCCATACTTAACTGGAATATACTATCAGTACTTTAACTGGAATATACTATCCGTACTTAACTGAATATACTATCCATACTTTAACTGGAATATACTATCCGTACTTTAACTGGAATATACTATCCGTACTTAACTGGAATATACTATCCGTACTTTAACTGGAATATACTATCCATACTTAACTGGAATATACTATCCGTACTTACCTGAATATACTATCCATACTTTAACTGGAATATACCATCCGTACATTAACTGGAATATACTATCCATACTTAACTGGAATATACTATCCGTACTTAACTGGAATATACTATCCGTACTTAACTAGAATATACTATCCGTACTTAACTGGAATATACTATCCGTACTTAACTGGAATATACTATCCGTACTTTAACTGGAATATACTATCTATACTTAACTGGAATATACTATCCATACTTAACTGGAATATACTATCCGTACTTAACTAGAATATACTATCCGTACTTAACTGGAATATACTATCCATACTTTAACTGGAATATACTATCCGTACTTAACTAGAATATACTATCCATACTTAACTAGAATATACTATCCGTACTTAACTGGAATATACTATCCATACTTTAACTGGAATATACTATCCATACTTAACTAGAATATACTATCCATACTTAACTGGAATATACTATCCATACTTAACTGGAATATACTATCCGTACTTAACTAGAATATACTATCAATACTTTAACTGGAATATACTATCCATACTTAACTGGAATATACTATCCGTACTTAACATGAATATACTATCCGTACTTAACTGGAATATACTATCCATACTTAACTGGAATATACTATCCATACTTAACTTGAATATACTATCAATACTTTAACTGGAATATACTATCCATACTTAACTGGAATATACTATCCGTACTTAACTAGAATATACTATCCGTACTTAACTGGAATATACTATCCATACTTAACTGGAATATACTATCAATACTTTAACTGGAATATACTATCCATACTTAACTGGAATATACTATCCGTACTTAACTAGAATATACTATCCGTACTTAACTGGAATATACTATCAATACTTTAACTGGAATATACTATCCATACTTAACTAGAATATACTATCCATACTTAACTGGAATATACTATCCATACTTAACTGGAATATACTATCCATACTTTAACTGGAATATACTATCCATACTTTAACTGGAATATACTATCCGTACTTTAACTGGAATCTACTATCTATACTTAACTGGAATATACTATCCGTACTTTAACTAGAATATACTATCCATACTTAACTGGAATATACTATCCATAATTAACTGGAATATACTATCCATACTTAACTGGAGTATACTATCCATACTTAACTAGAATATACTATCCATACTTAACTGGAATATACTATCCGTACTTAACTGGAATATACTATCCGTACTTTAACTGGAATATACTATCCATACTTAACTGGAGTATACTATCCATAATTAACTAGAATATACTATCCATACTTAACTGGAATATACTATCCATACTTAACTGGAGTATACTATCCGTACTTAACAGGAATATACTATCCATACTTAACTGGAATATACTATCAATACTTTAACTAGAATATACTATCCGTACTTTAACTGGAATATACTATCCATACTTTAACTAGAATATACTATCCGTACTTAACTGGAATATACTATCCGTACTTTAACTGGAATATACTATCCGTACTTAACTGGAATATACTATCCATACTTTAACTGGAATATACTATCCATACTTAACTGGAATATACTATCCATACTTAACTGGAATATACTATCCATACTTAACTGGAATATACTATCCGTACTCTAACTGGAATATACTATCTATACTTTAACTGGAATATACTATCCAAACTTAACTGGAATATACTATCCGTACTCTAACTGGAATATACTATCTATACTTTAACTGGAATATACTATCTATACTTAACTGGAATATACTATCCATACTTAACTGGAATATACTATCCATACTTAACTAGAATATACTATCCGTACTTAACAGGAATATACTATCCGTACTTAACTGGAATATACTATCCGTACTTAACTGGAATATACTATCCATACTTTAACTGGAATATACTATCCATACTTTAACTGAAATATACTATCCGTACTTAACTGAATATACTATCCGTACTTAACTGGAATATACTATCCGTACTTTAACTAGAATATACTATCCGTACTTTAACTGGAATATACTATCCGTACTTTAACTGGAATATACTATCCATACTTTAACTGGAATATACTATCCATACTTTAACTGGAATATACTATCCGTACTTTAACTGGAATATACTATCCGTACTTAACTGGAATATACTATCCGTACTTAACTGGAATATACTATCTATACTTTAACTGGAATATACTATCAATACTTTAACTGGAATATACTATCCGTACTTTAACTGGAATATACTATCCGTACTTTAACTGAAATATACTATCCATACTTAACTAGAATATACTATCCGTACTTAACTGGAATATACTATCCGTACTTAACTAGAATATACTATCCGTTCTTAACTAGAATATACTATCCGTACTTAACTAGAATATACTATCCGTACTTTAACTGGAATATACTATCCATACTTTAATTAGAATATACTATCCATACTTTAACTGGAATATACTATCCGTACTTTAACTGGACTATACTATCCGTACTTTAACTGGAATATACTATCCATACTTTAACTAGAATATACTATCCGTACTTTAACTGGAATATACTATCCGTACTTTAACTGGAATATACTATCCGTACTTTAACTGGAATATACTATCCATACTTTAACTAGAATATACTATCCGTACTTTAACTGGAATATACTATCCGTACTTTAACTGGAATATACTATCCATACTTTAACTAGAATATACTATCCGTACTTTAACTGGAATATACTATCCGTACTTTAACTGGAATATACTATCCATACTTTAACTGGAATATACTATCCGTACTTTAACTTGAATATACTATCCGTACTTTAACTGGAATATACTATCCATACTTAACTAGAATATACTATCCGTACTTAACTAGAATATACTATCCGTACTTAACTGGAATATACTATCCATACTTTAACTGGAATATACTATCCATACTTAACTGGAATATACTATCCATACTTAACTGGAATATACTATCCATACTTAACTGGAATATACTATCCGTACTTTAACTGGAATATACTATCCGTACTTAACTGGAATATACTATCCGTACTTAACTGGAATATACTATCCATACATAACTGGAATATACTATCCGTATTCTAACTGGAATATACTATCTATACTTAACTGGAATATACTATCCATACTTAACTGGAATATACTATCCATACTTAACTAGAATATGCTATCCGTACTTAACAGGAATATACTATCCGTACTTAACTGGAATATACTATCCGTACTTAACTGGAATATACTATCCATACTTTAACTGGAATATACTATCCATACTTAACTGGAATATACTATCCGTACTTTAACTGGAATATACTATCTATACTTTGACTGGAATATACTATCCGTACTTAACTGGAATATACTATCCGTACTTAACTGGAATATACTATCCGTACTTAACTGGAATATACTATCCGTACTTAACTGGAATATACTATCCATACTTTAACTGGAATATATTATCCATACTTTAACTGGAATATACTATCTATACTTTAACTGGAATATACTATCCGTACTTAACTGGAATATACTATCTATACTTTAACTGGAATATACTATCCGTACTTAACTGGAATATACTATCCGTACTTAACTAGAATATACTATCTATACTTTAACTGGAATATACTATCCGTACTTTAACTGGAATATACTATCTATACTTTAACTGGAATATACTATCCATACTTAACTGGAATATACTATCCATACTTTAACTGGAATATACTATCCGTACTTTAACTGGAATATACTATCTATACTTTAACTGGAATATACTATCCGTACTTTAACTGGAATATACTATCCATACTTAACTAGAATATACTATCAGTACTTAACTGGAATATACTATCCGTACTTTATATGGAATATACTATCCGTACTTAACTGGAATATACTATCCGTACTTAACTGGAATATACTATCCGTACTTAACTGGAATATACTATCCGTACGTTACTGGAATATACTATCCATACTTAACTGGAATATACTATCCATACTTAACTGGAATATACTATCCATACTTAACTGGAATATACTATCCGTACTTAATTTTGCACGTTCTCTTCCTATCAGAGTCTAGAGTAGAGGAACTACAGTATAGTTTATGTACCGGAAAGAAGTAGACATTAAAAACATTACAACAGAGTCTAGAGTAGAGAAACTACAGTATATAGAAACTACAGTATATAGTTTATGTACCGGAAAGAAGTAGACATTGAAAACATTACAACAGAGTCTAGAGTAGAGAAACTACAGTATAGTTTATGTACCGGAAAGAAGTAGACATTGAAAACATTACAACAAAGTCTAGAGTAGAGAAACTACAGTATATAGTTTATGTACCAGAAAGAAGTAGACATTGAAAACATTACAACAGAGTCTAGAACCAAAACATATGGGGACAGACGTTTTGATAAAGCTGCTGCCTCCCTTTGGAATCGTCTTCCTTTAAAAATTAGGAGTGCCAAAAAAATTGATTCTTTTAAGACTCTTTTGAAGACCCATCTTTTCAAATTAGCTTTTAATTAGGATGATTAAAAGTTTTAACAGTGTTTTACCAGTATTGATATATAGACTTTATAGCTGGTTTTAAGCTCACCACAGGAATGACTTGTTCTTTTATATGTTTTAGTGTTTTAATATCTTGCTTTTTATATATTTTAATGTTGTGAATTAATTTTTATTTATTTTAAGGTTGTAAAGCGCTCTAGCGTAGTTTTTAAAGCTAAATTCAGCGCTATACAAGTTCTGTATATTATTATTATTATTATAGAGTAGAGAAACTACAGTATAGTTTATGTACCGGAAAGAAGTAGACATTGAAAACATTACAACAGAGTCTAGAGTAGAGAAACTACAGTATATAGTTTATGTACCGGAAAGAAGTAAACGTTAAAAACGTTAGTATTGATAATAGTCCTACAATATAGTTTCTGTACCGGAAAACAGTTATTTACATGTACATAATGTATGTCCATATTTTCCCCATAATTTTGTTTTTGTTGACCTGTACATGTATACGGCCCGTATACTTATGTTTGCTATCTGTAATCATTCTGAGATCCCTTGTTGACGCTTCACCTGTCCACCCTTCCCTATACATATGGTAGTTATGTATTTTGAGTTCGTTACATTAATCCGACTGAAATGTCAATAGTGCTGGTTCAGATCTTCTGTTGTAGTTATAAATTCTAATTCGTGTATTGTATCATCTGTCCCTCCTTCCTTTACTGACACAAAAAGTATAATACGTGTATCTCACTGTGAAGTCGAAGTCTGTTTGACTCCCAATCAGAGTAGCTGTTGGTAAAGTTCAGATATGACAAAGCAAGGAAGTGGTTCGTTTGTGATTGAGTCTGGTTTGATTTGGTTTGGTTTATTGCATGTGTATGGTGAGTGCGTATGTGTGTTTGAGGAGGCTACGGCATGTTCGTGGTAAGTCTCCTTGTGATAACTTTTACGGATATATAGTGCTACCTCACTGGAATATACTACAGAAGACACCAGAAAGACACTTCACCCGGTCACATTAAACTGGCAATGGGCAAACCAGTCGTCCCACTCCCAAAATGCTAAACGCTAAGCAGGTGTAGCAAATACCATTTTTAAATACTCTGGTATGTTTCGGTATGAATGCGCAACTAAAGGCCAAAAGTGAGGCATTGTCAGTGGAGACATAAGGAAGAAGAAAGTTGTTAAGAAAAAAAAGAGAAAAGATAAGATCCTAAACTTAGTCGTCTCATGCAATAGGAGCAGCAAGTACTATTCGTACGCCCTACTTGCAGGTCATATTTAGTCCAGATATTTTTTGTACAAAAAGTGGTGACATTTCAAAATGTATTTTCCCTTACATCAAAATTGTTTATATTATAAAGCTTCGAATAAGGTCCAAAATCTGAGTAAGTTTGACGGTAAGGATACCAATATCATGATAACTCGTTTAATGGGTAGTGATACCTGAACTATCATGGTAAAGTTAGCACATCCGACTACTTTATAATGTTAGCGGGCCCATCCATGCTCACTGCCAACTTCCCAGCGTCAACAAAGGGAGGGAACAAGTACCATTTTTAGTATATTCGGTATGTCTCAGCTAGGGGACACAATCCATGCACAGGGACTTTAAGATTAGTTACAGTCTACATATATTTGGACCTCCCCTATAGTGTGTATAGCACATTTTTGCTCTGTGTCCCATTACCAAGAATAGACTCACTCCCTTCATAAAACTTGTTTCTAATTTAACTGACAAGATGTACTTCCAAGCTGAGAACTCTGTTTGCTTTATACAGAAAACAATGACACCAATGTTTGGCAAAATATTTGGGCTCACCTCTGTGGGTCGCCTTAATATTATTTATTAAAATTAACATAAAAACTTATCAATACATCTATGAAAAGCAAAGGTGAGCGGCAAAAATACGCCTGCCACTATAACATCAAACATGTATTGAACATACAGTAGTGTATATAGTCTTTAACATATTTACATACATCATTTAAGTTGAAAAATTGCATACATATATATGAAAGTTAACAACAAAATTCTAAACTCTTTGTAACTGATAACATGATATTCATAAAGCTTTAATTGTTGAAGGGAGGGAGGGAGGTTTTCGCTTCCAAATCAGTATTTTTTTTATCAATTTTCCATAAATGTCTTCTTCAATGTTTTCTAAAGATGGCGTCAGTGAACATTTTTTGTGATGGAGATGTTGGCCTAATGACCAATCAGATTTGACCTCTGACCACTGACCCGTATGTAGTGCCCTTATAAGGGAAAGTGGGCGGAGCCCAAGTTATGCACCAGAAAAGATTATTAATTGGTGACGTGAGCAAAAATGTGTTTGTAAACAAACTTTAATTTTCTGACGTTTTGGGGGGCTAGATGAAGATTCAGTAAAAATGATACCTCCCTATTTTTTTACCGAATTTTAATCTAGCCCCCCAAAACGTCTGAAAATGTGCTATGCACACTAGGGGAGGTCCAAATAATGTAGACAATAACTAATTCTCAATCTCCCTCAATCTCCATTCTGTAGGGACGAGGAGAGCTGGTCCCACTATCATTAACAGAAAATGCAATGCGGCCAGACCAGGAATTCTCAGATTCCAGTGTACAATTGATTCTATTCCGCCTTTGTATTAAAAAGATTCTCCAGTCCCTGTGTATAATTTGATTATCAGGTCCCTATATATATATATATATATACATGTATATATATATACATAATTGACCCTTTTCCATGGTATGGTACACTAATTTGGTAGTTTTCAGTGACGTCTATCGATCGCTTGTTCTGTGACCCTAGCCTGCTGTATAGATACATACATTATGTACACGAGTGACCAAGGTCGGTTGTATAACACTATATGTTATGTACAGGGTATCGGGTATAGCTCATTCAATTAACTTAGTGTGTAATACTGACAACAAAACCGAGATATGTGTTAAGGCCACGATCATCCGGGTCGAGCTGTGTAGCTAGCAATTGTTAATACAACCTAGGTTACTGCTTAGTACAGACAACACTCGGAATAGATATATTGCCATGTAAGGTGTACTTATGAACAGAATTTCAACACTTTAACTCAATAAGGTGTGTTTTGCCTTAATCAAGCATAATATTTGGAAACTTGCTTTAAACATGTTCAACATTTTATGCCTAATTTCTTTGTTTTATGACAATAAAATTAAGAAAATTAACATCAATATCTAAGGACATCTAAAACCAATCGCATTACAATGTACCCACAACTCCAAAGCATATTGCATACATATATAACTATACAATGTGTATCGTGTTCACGTTAACGTGTTTACAGGTATTGTGTTAAAACGATCACGTGTTTACAGGTATTGTGTTAAAGCGTTCACGTGTTTACAGGTATTGTGTTAAAGCGTCCACGTGTTTACAGGTATTGTGTTAAAGTCATCACGTGTTTACAGGTATTGTGTTAAAGCGATCACGTGTTTACAAGTATTGTGTTAAAGCGTTCACGTGTTTACAGGTATTGTGTTAAAGCGTTCACGTGTTTACAGGTATTGTGTTAAAGCGTTCACGTGTTTACAGGTATTGTGTTAAAGCGTTCACGTGTTTACAGGTATTGTGTTAAAGCGTTCACGTGTTTACAGGTATTGTGTTAAAGCGTTCACGTGTTTACAGGTATTGTGTTAAAGTCATCAGGTGTTTACAGATAATGTGTTAAAGCCATCACGTTTTTACAGGTATTGTGTTAAAGCGTCCACGTGTTTACAGGTATTGTGTTAAAGTCATCAGGTGTTTACAGGTATTGTGTTAAAGCGTTCACGTGTTTACAGGTATTGTGTTAAAGCGTTCACGTGTTTACAGGTATTGTGTTAAATTAAAGCGATCACGTGTTTACAGGTATTGTGTTAAAGCGATCACGTGTTTACAAGTATTGTGTTAAAGCGTTCACGTGTTTACAGGTATTGTGTTAAAGCGTTCACGTGTTTACAGGTATTGTGTTAAATTAAAGCGATCACGTGTTTACAGGTATTGTGTTAAAGCGATCACGTGTTTACAGGTATTGTGTTCAAGTGTTTACCTGTATCGATACTAAGTTTTCAGATATATACATGTTTCGTGTTCAAGTGTCAGATGATTATTATATTATATTTTGTTTTATGGTCGAGTGTGAGTCCTATCTCTATAGAAGACACATCCTGTACATGACTATCATGACATCGGATTAAAGCGAATCTCCCTTCTTGCAGAACACAGTGTTATCGTAAGAAACAGTTGAATGAAGCTAGGCTCTTCGGCGCTTCATATCCCCATCACTGGCTAATAGTTGACGTTGTACATGTACGCGACTCTTGGACTGATGTTGTAGACGACACTTCGCCGATACTATTCAGCTACACGACACTTGGAATGATGTTGCAAAGCTGCACGACACTTGGACTGGTGTTGATCAAGTACTCGACACTTTTGTTGTGTATCTACATGACACTGAGTTGATCTTGTACATCTTATTCACGACACTTTGACTGGTATAGTACACACATACAACATGAACCGATATTACAAAGCTACACGACACTTGTTATACAAGAACTCGACATCTGGGCTATGCTGTCTACCAACACGACATTTGGGATTTTGTTATACAGGTACAAAACTCTTGGCCTGATGTGATATACCGATATATTCACACTAGACTTGGATTGATATCGTTTACCTACACGACACTTGAACTGATTTGATATAGTTATGCGACACTTGGACTGATGTAGTTCACCTACCCGACACTTGGGCTGGCTTGTTACACCTACACGAGACTTGGACTGATATGATATACCTACACGACACTTGGATTGATATGGTATACCTACACGACACTTGGATTGATATGGTATACCTACACGACACTTGGACTGATATGGAATACCTACACGACACTTGGACTGATATGATATACCTACACGACACTTGGACTGATATGATATACCTACACGACACTTGGACTGATGTAGTTCACCTACCCGACACTTGGGCTGGCGTGTTACACCTACACGACACTTGGACTGATATGGTATACCTACACGACACTTGGATTGATATGGTATACCTACACGACACATGGATTGATATGGTATACCTCCACGACACTTGGATTGATATGGTATACCTACACGACACTTGGATTGATATGGTATACCTACACGACACTTGGACTGATATGGTATACCTACACGACACTTGGACTGATATGGTATACCTACACGACACTTGGATTGATATGGTATACCTACACGACAGTTGTACTGATGTGATATACCTACACGACACTAATACTGGTGTGTTACACCTGCAGGATATTTGGACTGCTGTGGTACATATACACAACACTTGGACTGATATGGTATACCTACACGACACTTGGACTGATATGGTATACCTACACGGCACTTGGACTGATTTGATATACCTACACGGCACTTGGACTGATATGGTATACCTACACGACACTTGGATTGATATGGTATACCTACACGACACTTGGACTGATATGGTATACCTACACGACACTTGGACTGATATGATATACCTACACGACACTTGGACTGATATGGTATACCTACACGACACTTGGACTGATTTGATATACCTACACGGCACTTGGACTGATATGGTATACCTACACGACACTTGGATTGATATGGTATACCTACACGACACTTGGACTGATATGATATACCTACACGGCACTTGGACTGATTTTATATATACCTACACGACACTTGGACTGATATGATATACCTACACGACACTTGGACTGATATGGTATTCCCATACGACACTTGGACTGATATGATATACCTACACGACACTTGGACTGATTTGATATACCTACACGACACTTGGACTGATTTGATATACCTACACGGCACTTGGAGTGATTTGCTATACCTACACGACACTTGGACTGATATGATATACCTACACGACACTTGGACTGATATGATATACCTACACGGCACTTAGACTGATATGATATACCTACACGACTCTTGGACTGATACGATATACCTACACGGCACTTGGACTGATTTGATATACCTAAACGACACTTGGACTGATTTGATATACCTACACGGCACTTGGACTGATTTGGTATCCATATATGTCACATGGACTTATATGATGTACCTATAAGACAATTTGACTGATATACTATACCTACACGACACTAAGACTGGTGTGGTACATAAACACGACACTTGGACTGGTGTGGTACGTCTACAGGACATTATGACTGTTGTGGTATACGACACTTGGACTGGTGTGGTATATCTACACGACACTTGGACTGATATGGTATACCTACACGACACTTGTACTGATGTGATATACCTACACGACACTTGGACTGATATGGTATACCTACATGACACTTGGATTGATATGGTATACCTACACGACACTTGGACTGATATGATATACCTACACGACACTTGTACTGATGTGATATACCTACACGACACTTGGACTGATATGGTATACCTACACGACACTTGGATTGATATGGTACATTATGTATACCTACACGACACTTGGACTGATATGATATACCTACACGGCTCTTGGACTGATATGATATACCTACACGACACTTGGACTGATATGGTATACCTACACGACACTTGGACTGATATGATATACCTACACGGCACTTGGACTGATTTGATATACCTACACGACACTTGGACTGATATGGTATACCTACACGGCACTTGGACTGATATGATATACCTACACGACACTTGGACTGATATGATATACCTACACGGCACTTGGATATGATTATGTGTTACAGGACATTATGACTGTTGCGGTACGTCTACAGGACACTTGGACTGGTGTGGTACAGAACGAGGTAACGCATGATTAACATATTCACATTTGGCCTGGCCTAATTTTGTTTACCTGGTGCTTACTGTCCCAAAGGTGAATCTCCCGCTTGGCATCTGTAGCTGTATGGGTTATTGGTGTCAGTATCTGACATGGTATAGGCGGAGTCTATTGGTGTAGTATCAATTTGTCCGATACAAAAAGCAAACATCGGGGATAGAGTGAGGTAAGAAATTAAGGTAAGGTTACCTTTGTTTTCTATTCTTAGCACCTGTGATTTAACGAACCAGTGTTGTTTTTTTGCAATACAGACGACTCCTCACGGAATTGCATGTTTTATAAGGAAATCTAGTCAAACATTAGTCCATATGTCAATTATAGAAAGTTATGAAGAAAATATGGGAAAAAAATTGAACTTTTCATGATAAAGATTTCTCTTCTCTGTATCTTGAGATCGACTAGTTACCAAGTGTGATAGATATTGCTAGGGAAGTATACACGGTAGGCATATAGTTAATCTGACCCTTGAATTGGTCATGGCCATTGTTTGTGTCATACGTGGTTGATGTTTTAGGCAAGAGCTTTAAGACAGTGATTTTAAAGTTTTAAGAAAGCATACAAATATTTAAAAAAAACAAATAAAAATAAAAAATAAACAAAAACATTCAATAAACGAATGTATCTATATTACCTTATAGTATATATACTACATCATTATAGCTGTTAGTTAGGATTCCGGTTTTATAGAAGCAAATTTAGATATAGACTGTGAATTAGAAAATATAAGTATCATCAGATGTCACGTCTTAACTTCAATAACAAAAAATACTTAATTATATCTCGAAACACGTACAATAAGACAGATAGGTTTAAAATGAAAACAAGACCAAATAACGCTAATTAATAAACTGTCTTTACACGGATTATAGACGCTATAAATAAAACAGTTGTGTAGTCAACTATCAAACATAGTACTATCACAATATGACATGTTTGTGTGGTCAATATCAACTGAATACTATCACAATATGACATATTTGTGTGGTCACTGTCAAGCATAGTACTATCACAATATGACATATTTGTGTGGTCACTGTCAAACATAGTACTATCACAATATGACATATTTGTGTGGTCACTATCAAACTGAGTACTATCACAATATGACATGTTTGTGTGGTCACTATCTAACTGTGTACTATCACAATATGACATGTTTGTGTGGCCACTATCAAACATAGTACTATCACAATATGGCATGTTTGTGTGGTCACTATCAAACTGAGTACTAACACAATATGACATGTTTGTGTGGTCACTATCAAACTGTACTATCACAATATGACATGTTTGTGTGGTCACTGTCAAACATAGTACTATCACAATATGACATGTTTGTGTAGTCACTGTCAAACATAGTACTATCACAATATGACATGTTTGTGTGGTCACTATCAAACATAGTACTATCACAATATGACATGTTTGTGTAGTCACTGTCAAACATAGTACTATCACAATATGACATGTTTGTGTGGTCACTATCAAACTGTACTATCACAATATGACATGTTTGTGTGGTCACTATCAAACATAGTACTATCACAATATGACATATTTGTGTGGTCACTATCACACATAGTACTATCACAATATGACATGTTTGTGTGGTCACTATCAAACTGTGATCACAATATGACATGTTTGTGTGGTCACTATCAAACTGTGATCACAATATGACATGTTTGTGTGGTCACTATCAAACTGTGATCACAATATGACATGTTTGTGTGGTCACTATCAAACTGTGATCACAATATGACATGTTTGTGTGGCCACTATCAAACATAGTACTATAACAATATGACATGTTTGTGTGGTCACTATCACACATAGTACTATCACAATATGAGATGTTTGTGTGGTCAGTATCAAACTGAGTACTATCACAATATGACATGTTTGTGTGGTCACTATCAAACTGTACTATAACAATATGACATATTTGTGTGGTTACTATCAAACTGTACTATAACAATATGACATATTTGTGTGGTCACTATCAAACATAGTACTATCACAATATGACATGTTTGTGTGGTCACTATCAAACTGTGTACTATCACAATATGACATGTTTGTGTGGTCACTATCACACATAGTACTATCACAATATGACATGTTTGTGTGGTCAGTATCAAACTGTGTACTATAACAATATGACATGTTTGTGTGGTCACTGTCAAACATAGTACTATCACAATATGACATGTTTGTGTGGTCACTATCAAACTGTGTACTATCACAATATGACATGTTTGTGTGGTCAGTATCAAACATAGTACTATCACAATATGACATGTTTGTGTGGTCAGTATCAAACATAGTACTATCACAATATGACATGTTTGTGTGGCCACTATCAAACATAGTACTATCACAATATGACATGTTTGTGTGGTCAGTATCACACATAGTACTATCACAATATGACATGTTTGTGTGGTCAGTATCAAACATAGTACTATCACAATATGACATATTTGTGTGGTCACTGTCACACATAGTACTATCACAATATGACATGTTTGTGTGGTCAGTATCACACATAGTACTATCACAATATGACATGTTTGTGTGGTCAGTATCAAACATAGTACTATCACAATATGACATATTTGTGTGGTCACTGTCACACATAGTACTATCACAATATGACATGTTTGTGTGGTCACTATCAAACATAGTACTATCACAATATGACATGTTTGTGTGGTCACTATCAAACATAGTACTATCACAATATGACATGTTTGTGTGGTCACTATCAAACATAGTACTATCACAATATGACATATTTGTGTGGTCACTGTCACACATGGTACTATCACAATATGACATGTTTGTGTGGTCACTGTCAAACATAGTACTATCACAATATGACATGTTTGTGTGGTCACTATCAAACATAGTACTACCACAATATGACATATTTGTGTGGTCACTATCAAACTGTGTACTATCACAATATGACATGTTTGTGTGGTCACTATCAAACTGTGATCACAATATGACATGTTTGTGTGGTCACTATCAAACTGAGTACTATCACAATATGACATGTTTGTGTGGTCACTATCAAACATAGTACTATCACAATATGACATGTTTGTGTGGTCACTATCAAACATAGTACTATCACAATATGACATGTTTGTGTGGTCACTATCAAACTGAGTACTATCACAATATGACATGTTTGTGTGGTCACTATCAAACATAGTACTATCACAATATGGCATGTTTGTGTGGTCACTATCACACATAATACTATCACAATATGACATGATTGTGTGGTCAACTATCAAACATAGTACTATCACAATATGACATGTTTGTGTGGTCACTATCAAACATAGTACTATCACAATATGACATATTTGTGTGGTCACTGTCAAACATAGTACTATCACAATATGACATATTTGTGTGGTCACTGTCAAACATAGTACTATCACAATATGACATGTTTGTGTGGTCACTATCAAACATAGTACTATCACAATATGACATGTTTGTGTGGTCACTATCAAACTGTGTACTATCACAATATGACATGTTTGTGTGGTCACTATCAAACATAGTACTATCACAATATGACATGTTTGTGTGGTCACTATCAAATTGAGTACTATCACAATATGACATGTTTGTGTGGTCACTATCAAACTGTGTACTATCACAATATGACATGTTTGTGTGGTCACTATCAAACATAGTACCATCACAATATGACATGTTTGTGTGGCCAGTATCACACATAGTACCATCACAATATGACATGTGTGTGTGGTCACTATTACACATAGTACCATCACAATATGACATGTTTTTGTGGTCACTTTCAAACTGAGTCCTATCACAATATGACATGTTTGTGTGGTCAGTATCAAACATAGTACTATCACAATATGACATGTTTGTGTGGCCACTATCAAACTGAGTACTATCACAATATGACATGTTTGTGTGGTCACTGTCAAACATAGTACTATCACAATATGACATATTTGTGTGGTCACTATCACACATAGTACTATCACAATATGACATGTTTGTGTGGCCACTATCAAACTGTGTACTATCACAATATGACATATTTGTGTGGTCACTATCACACATAGTACTATCACAATATGACATGTTTGTGTGGTCACTGTCAAACATAGTACTATCACAATATGACATATTTGTGTGGTCACTATCACAATATGACATGTTTGTGTGGTCACTATCAAACTGAGTACTATCATAATATGAAATGTTTTTGTGGTCACTATCAAACATAGTACTATCACAATATGGCATGTTTGTGTGGTCACTATCAAACATAGTACTATCACAATATGACATGTTTGTGTGGTCACTATCAAACTGAGTGTCACAATATGACATGTTTGTGTGGTCACTATCAAACTGTACTATCACAATATGACATGTTTGTGTGGTCACTATCAAACATAGTACTATCACAATATGACATGTTTGTTTGGTCACTATCAAACATAGTACTATCACAATATGGCATGTTTGTGTGGTCACTATCAAACATAGTACTATCACAATATGACATGTTTGTGTGGTCAGTATCAAACTGAGTACTATCACAATATGACATGTTTGTGTGGTCACTATCAAACATAGTACTATCACAATATGACATGTTTGTGTGGTCACTATCAAACTGAGTGTCACAATATGACATATTTGTGTGGTCACTATCAAACATAGTACTATCACAATATGATATGTTTGTGTGGTCACTATCAAACTGTGTACTATCACAATATGACATGTTTGTGTGGCCACTATCAATCATAGTACTATCACAATATGACACGTTTGTGTGGTCACTATCAAACATAGTACTATCACAATATGACATGTTTGTGTGGTCACTATCAAACATAGTACTATCACAATATGACATGTTTGTGTGGTAAGTATCAAACATAGTACTATCACAATATGACATATTTGTGTGGTCACTATCAAACATAGTACTATCACAATATGACATGTTTGTTTGGTCACTATCAAACATAGTACTATCACAATATGACATGTTTGTGTGGTCAGTATCAAACTGAGTACTATCACAATATGACATGTTTGTGTTGTCACTATCAAACTTAGTACTATCACAATATGACGTGTTTGTGTGGTCACTATCAATTATAGTACTATCACAATATGACATATTTGTGTGGTCACTGTCAAACATAGTACTATCACAATATGACATATTTGTGTGGTCACTGTCAAACCGAGTACTATCACAATATGACATGTTTTTGTGGTCATTATCAAACATAGTTCTATCACAATATGACATGTTTGTGTGGTCACTATCTAACTGTGTACTATCACAATATGACATGTTTGTGTGGTCACTATCACACATAGTACTATCACAATATGACATATTTGTGTGGTCACTATCAAACTGTACTATAACAATATGACATATTTGTGTGGTCAGTATCAAACTGAGTACTATCACAATATGACATGTTTGTGTGGTCAGTATCAAACTGAGTACTATCACAATATGACATGTTTGTGTGGTCACTATCAAACACAGTACTATCACAATATGACATGTTTGTGTGGTCAGTATCAAACATAGTACTATCACAATATGACATGTGTGTGTGGTCACTATCAAACTGTGTACTATCACAATATGACATGTTTGTGTGGTCACTATCAAACATAGTACTATCACAATATGACATGTTTGTTTGGTCACTATCAAACATAGTACTATCACAATATGACATGTTTGTGTGGTCACTATCAAACATAGTACTATCACAATATGACATGTTTGTGTGGTCACTATCAAACATAGTACTATCACAATATGACATGTTTGTGTGGTCACTATCAAACTGAGTACTATCACAATATGACATATTTGTTTGGTCACTATCAAACATAGTACTATCACAATATGACATGTTTGTGTGGTCACTATCAAACTGTACTATCACAATATGACATGTTTGTGTGGCCACTATCAAACATAGTACTATCACAATATGACATATTTGTGTGGTCACTATCAAACTGTACTATAACAATATGACATATTTGTGTGGTCACTATCAAACATATAACTATCACAATATGACATATTTGTGTGGTCACTATCAAACTGTACTATAACAATATGACATATTTGTGTGGTCACTATCAAACTGTACTATAACAATATGACATGTTTGTGTGGTCACTATCAAACATAGTACTATCACAATATGACATATTTGTGTGGTCACTATCAAACTGTACTATAACAATATGACATATTTGTGTGGTCACTGTCAAACATAGTTCTATCACAATATGACATGTTTGTGTGGTCACTATCAAACATAGTACTATCACAATATGACATGTTTGTGTGGTTACTATCAAACTGTGTACTATCACAATATGACATGTTGATGTGGTCACTATCAAACATAGTACTATCACAATATGACATGTTTGTGTGGTCACTATCAAACTGAGTGTCACAATATGACATGTTTGTGTGGTCACTATCAAACTGACTGTCACAATATGACATGTTTGTGTGGTCACTATCAAACTGAGTACTATCACAATATGACATGTTTGTTTGGTCACTATCAAACATAGTACTATCACAATATGACATGTTTGTGTGGTCACTATCAAACTGAGTACTATCACAATATGACATGTTTGTGTGGTCACTATCAAACATAGTACTATCACAATATGACATGTTTGTGTGGTCACTATCAAACTGTGATCACAATATGACATGTTTGTGTGGTCACTATCAAACTGAGTACTATCACAATATGACATATTTGTGTGGTCACTATCACACATAGAACTATCACAATATGACATGTTTGTGTGGTCACTATCAAACTGAGTACTATCACAATATGACATGTTTGTGTGGTCACTATCACACATAGAACTATCACAATACAACCTGTACACAACTATCAAACTGCGTACTATCACAATACAAGCTGTACACAACTATCAAACTGAGTACTATCACAATACAACCTGTACGCAACTATCAAACTGAGTACTATCACAATACAACCTGTACACAACTATCAAACTGAGTACTATCACAATACAACCTGTACACAACTATCAAACTGAGTATCAGCTCAATATGGGGACAGCGTAGATTCATCAATCTAGCCCTACGTGCCAGCGGAAGTAGGACACGCTCAGGTATTACCCCCTTGATATCAACTAGAATATCATATCCAGACAAATAGTCACACATTGTGAATTTCTTAATTTTCGGTGTCTCATGAAGCGTCTGTTTTTGTCAGTTCTTATAACCAAAATTGCGATTTAAGACTTGTACAACCAGTTTGATTGGAGGACTTCTGGCCCGGGTTATCGTTCTGTGAATAATGGTATTTATTACATTTTTCCAGTGAAATATCGAAAAACATTCAATTTATAAAAAAAAATACATTTTCCACTTTTTTTCACTAGTGAAAAAATATCACTTTTTATAATATAACTTATCAAAATCCTGCTTGCAAACGACATTGGGGAGAATTAAAAGCATACGCAGTATATTTTGCTATAACAATGAAATAAACAAAGTATCTTCAATAATACCAAATATGTTTTACTCGTGTGGCTAATATTCTGTAGTGGCTACGCACTCGTGACAAACATCAAAATATTTGCCCACTCGTGAAAGATATTTTCTATTACTGTAGACACTGTTAGATATCCTTTTTGTACTGTGACATAATACTACTTATTTTTGATAGGTTTCAGATATAAAACTATGTACAGGTGGACAATAGATATATCATTTGATACAACCAGTTCTGCTAAATGCGTGGTATACATCAATTTAAAATGTCTCGATAGTACCTCGGTGAAATTGATTACTTGTTCCTTATTCCTTATTCCATTCCATTACTTATTCCTTATTCCATTACTTATTCGATTCCATCATTAAATATTCTCCTTTACTAATTAGCACTTGAAGTGGTTCAAAACTTGTTATTAAACATTCCATTGCTTATTCGAACACATTGTTTCTTATCCATATCTAATAACTTATTCAATTTCTCCATTACTTATTCGATTCCTTTATTACTTATTCCTTTTCTCTTCTCTAATTAACACTTAAAATGGTTCAAAACTATTACATAAACATTGAGTAATAAGGTATACGTAAGGAATATAATGTCCGAATACGTAATGGGAACGTTTAATAATAAGCTTTGAACTATTTGAAGTGCTAATTAGTCAAGAGGAAACGAATATATAATGATGGAATCGAATAAGTAATGGAATAACGATTAAGAAATGGGAAACGAATATGTAGTAAAGGAATGGAATAAGGAATTAGGAACAAGTAATCAACTTCACAGAGGTCTTAATCGTACGCGTGTAGGGGTTACCCGGTTTCCTCCCATAGTAAGTCCCCTCGCGCGTTTCAATCCGGGCCAACGAGGGTGAATAATATTGGTTGATAAAATTGTTTGGCAATTGTTGTAAAAATAAAAAAAAGTTGCCATTTACTTATGTATGAGTGTAACAAGGCTGACCTGTACACAATGAGTTGTACGACAAATGAGTTATGTTAGGTTATCATCACCGTGGGACAGACGTGGTGGTGAGATAGGGGACCTGTACACAATGAGTTGTACGACAAATGAGTTATGTTAGGTTATCATCACCGTGGGACAGACGTGGTGGTGAGATAGGGGACCTGTACACAATGCGTTGTACGACAAATGAGTTATGTTAGGTTATCATCACCGTGGGACAGACGTGGTGGTGAGATAGGGGACCTGTACACAATGCGTTGTACGACAAATGAGTTATGTTAGGTTATCATCACCGTGGGACAGACGTGGTGGTGAGATAGGGGACCTGTACACAATGCGTTGTACGACAAATGAGTTATGTTAGGTTATCATCACCGTGGGACAGACGTGGTGGTGAGATAGGGGACCTGTACACAATGAGTTGTACGACAAATGAGTTATGTTAGGTTATCATCACCGTGGGACAGACGTGGTGGTGAGATAGGGGACCTGTACACAATGAGTTGTACGACAAATGAGTTATGTTAGGTTACCATCACCGTGGGACAGACGTGGTGGTGAGATAGGGGACCTGTACACAATGAGTTGTACGACAAATGAGTTATGTTAGGTTATCATCACCGTGGGACAGACGTGGTGGTGATATAGGGGACCTGTACACAATGAGTTGTACGACAAATGAGTTATGTTAGGTTATCATCACCGTGGGACAGACGTGGTGGTGAGATAGGGGACCTGTACACAATGCGTTGTACGACAAATGAGTTATGTTATGTTATCATCACCGTGGGACAGACGTGGTGGTGAGATAGGGGACCTGTACACAATGAGTTGTACGACAAATGAGTTATGTTAGGTTATCATCACCGTGGGACAGACGTGGTGGTGAGATAGGGGACCTGTACACAATGCGTTGTACGACAAATGAGTTATGTTAGGTTATCATCACCGTGGGACAGACGTGGTGGTGAGATAGGGGACCTGTACACAATGAGTTGTACGACAAATGAGTTATGTTAGGTTATCATCACCGTGGGACAGACGTGGTGGTGAGATAGGGGACCTGTACACAATGCGTTGTACGACAAATGAGTTATGTTAGGTTATCATCACCGTGGGACAGACGTGGTGGTGAGATAGGGGACCTGTACACAATGCGTTGTACGACAAATGAGTTATGTTAGGTTATCATCACCGTAACAGTAGATCACTTAATCGTGAATTTTATACAAGACTTAAGTTTGAATTTCCTATAAATTAATGTTATTCTGGTATATCATAGTCACGTGTGTACTTTTTAAACTGTATATACGATATACACGACCACGAGACTGCTACATGTGAGTCAGTGCGGTATTAATGACGGCAGTTAATACTTGTATTTCCGTTTTAACTTTAAATCAAGGAACAAAGTAAAAGCGTGAGAGCATCATAAAACTTATGGATACATGATACGTGTACATCATACAGAGCCGAGTGTAAAACCTAGGTCTCTAACAGACGTGAAGGTGAGATAGGGGACAGCCCAGATCTACCGTGGGACAGACTTGGTGGTGAGATAGGAGACAGACGTGGTGGTGAGATAGGGGACAGACGTGGTGGTGAGATAGGGGACAGTCCAGATCTACCGTGGGACAGACGTGGTGGTGAGATAGGGGACAGTCCAGATCTACCGTGGGACAGACGTGGTGGTGAGATAGGGGACAGACGTGGTGGTGAGATAGGGGACAGTCCAGATCTACCGTGGGACAGACGTGGTGGTGAGATAGGAGACAGTCCAGATCTACCGTGGGACAGACGTGGTGGTGAGATAGGGGACAGTCCAGATCTACCGTGGGACAGACGTGGTGGTGAGATAGGGGACAGTCCAGATCTACCGTGGGACAGACGTGGTGGTGAGATAGGGGACAGTCCAGATCTACCCTGGGACAGACGTGGTGGTGAGATAGGGGTCAGTCCAGATCTACCGTGGGACAGACGTGGTGGTGAGATAGGGGACAGTCCAGATCTACCGTGAGACAGACGTGGTGGTGAGATACGGGTCAGACGTGGTGGTGAGATAGGGGACAGTCCAGATCTACCGTGGGACAGACGTGGTGGTTAGATAGGGGACAGTCCAGATCTACCGTGGGACAGACGTGGTGGTGAGATAGGGGACAGTCCAGATCTACCGTGGGACAGATGTAGTGGTGAGATAGGGGACAGTCCAGATCTACCCTGGGACAGACGTGGTGGTGAGATAGGGGACAGTCCAGATCTACCGTGGGACAGACGTGGTGGTGAGATAGGGGACAGACGTGGTGGTGAGATAGGAGACAGTCCAGATCTACCCTGGGACAGACGTGGTGGTGAGATAGGGGACAGTCCAGATCTACCCTGGGACAGACGTGGTGGTGAGATAGGGGATAGTCCAGATCTACCCTGGGACAGACGTGGTGGTGAGATAGGGGACAGTCCAGATCTACCGTGGGACAGACGTGGTGGTGAGATAGAGGACAGTCCAGATCTACCCTGGGACAGACGTGGTGGTGAGATAGGGGACAGTCCAGATCTACCGTGGGACAGATGTAGTGGTGAGATAGGGGACAGTCCAGATCTACCCTGGGACAGACGTGGTGGTGAGATGGGGACAGTCCAGATCTACCGTGGGACAGACGTGGTGGTAGTGAGATAGGGGACAGACGTGGTGGTGAGATAGGAGGACAGTCCAGATCTACCCTGGGACAGACGTGTTGGTGAGATAGGGGACAGTCCAGATCTACCCTGGGACAGACGTGGTGGTGAGATAGGGGACAGTCCAGATCTACCGTGGGACAGACGTGGTGGTGAGATAGGGGACAGTCCAGATCTACCGTGGGACAGACGTGGTGGTGAGATAGGGGACAGTCCAGATCTACCCTGGGACAGACGTGGTGGTGAGATAGGGGACAGTCCAGATCTACCGTGGGACAGAAGTGGTGGTGAGATAGGGGACAGTCCAGATCTACCGTGGGACAGACGTGGTGGTGAGATAGGGGACAGTCCAGATCTACCGTGGGACAGACGTGGTGGTGAGATAGGGGACAGACGTGGTGGTGAGATAGGGGACAGTCCAGATCTACCGTGGGACAGACATGGTGGTGAGATAGGGGACAGTCCAGATCTACCGTGGGACAGACGTGGTGGTGAGATAGGGGACAGTCCAGATCTACCGTGGGACAGACGTGGTGGTGAGATAGGGGTCAGTTCAGATCTAACATGGGACAGACGTGGTGGTGAGATAGGGGACAGTCCAGATCTACCGTGGGACAGACGTGGTGGTGAGATAGGGGACCTGTACACAATGCGTTGTACGACAAATGAGTTATGTTAGGTTATCATCACCGTAACAGTAGATCACTTAATCGTGAATTTTGTACAAGACTTAAGTTTGAATTTCCTATAAATTAATGTTATTCTGGTATATCACAGTCACGTGTGTACTTTTTAAACTGTATATACGATATACACGACCACGAGACTGCTACATGTGAGACAGACATGGTTTTGAGATGGGGGACAGTCCAGATCTACCGTGAGACAGACGTGGTGGTGAGATAGGGGACAGTCCAGACCTACCGTGAGACAGTCGTGGTGGTGAGATAGGGGACAGTCATGGGGTGAGATCCTAGGTCTCTAACAGACGTAAGGTGGTGAGATCGGGTTACAAGTCCAGATAACGTGGGACAGACATGGTGAGTGAAGATAGGGGTACAGTCCAGATCCTACCGTGGGACGACAGACGTTGGTGGTGAGATAGGGGACAGTCCAGATCTACCGGAGGACAGACTGTGGTGGTGAGATAGGGGACAGTCCAGATCTACCGTGGGACAGACGTGGTGGTGAGATAGGGACAGTCCAGATCTACCGTGGGACAGACGTGGTGGTGAGCTAGGGGACAGTCCAGATCTACCGTGGGACAGACGTGGTGGTGAGATAGGGGACAGTCCAGATCTACCGTGGGACAGACGTGGTGGTGAGATAGGGGACAGTCCAGATCTACCGTGGGACAGACGTGGTGGTGAGATAGGGGACAGAGGTGGTTGTGAGATAGGGGACAGTCCAGATCTACCGTGGGACAGACGTGGTGGTGAGATAGGGGTCAGTCCAGATCTACCGTGGGACAGACGTGGTGGTGAGATAGGGGACAGTCCAGATCTACCGAGGGACAGACGTGGTGGTGAGATAGGGGACAGTCCAGATCTACCGTGGGACAGACGTGGTGGTGAGATAGGGGTCAGTCCAGATCTACCGTGGGACAGACGTGGTGGTGAGATAGGGGACAGACGTGGTGGTGAGATAGGAGACAGACGTGGTGGTGAGATAGGGGACAGTCCAGATCTACCGTGGGACAGACGTGGTGGTGAGATAGGGGACAGACGTGGTGGTGAGATAGGAGACAGTCCAGATCTACCCTGGGACAGACGTGTTGGTGAGATAGGGGACAGTCCAGATCTACCCTGGGACATACGTGGTGGTGAGATAGGGGACAGTCCAGATCTACCGTGGGACAGACGTGGTGGTGAGATAGGGGACAGTCCAGATCTACCGTGGGACAGACGTGGTGGTGAGATAGGGGACAGTCCAGATCTACCCTGGGACAGACGTGGTGGTGAGATAGGGGACAGTCCAGATCTAACGTGGGACAGAAGTGGTGGTGAGATAGGGGACAGTCCAGATCTACCGTGGGACAGACGTGGTGGTGAGATAGGGGACAGTCCAGATCTACCGTGGGACAGACGTGGTGGTGAGATAGGGGACAGACGTGGTGGTGAGATAGGGGACAGTCCAGATCTACCGTGGGACAGACATGGTGGTGAGATAGGGGACAGTCCAGATCTACCGTGGGACAGACGTGGTGGTGAGATAGGGGACAGTCCAGATCTACCGTGGGACAGACGTGGTGGTGAGATAGGGGACAGACGTGGTGGTGAGATAGGAGACAGTCCAGATCTACCCTGGGACAGACGTGGTGGTGAGATAGGGGACAGTCCAGATCTACCCTGGGACAGACGTGGTGGTGAGATAGGGGATAGTCCAGATCTACCCTGGGACAGACGTGGTGGTGAGATAGGGGACAGTCCAGATCTACCGTGGGACAGACGTGGTGGTGAGATAGGGGACAGTCCAGATCTACCGTGGGACAGACGTGGTGGTGAGATAGGGGACAGTCCAGATCTACCGTGGGACAGATGTAGTGGTGAGATAGGGGACAGTCCAGATCTACCCTGGGACAGACGTGGTGGTGAGATGGGGACAGTCCAGATCTACCGTGGGACAGACGTGGTGGTGAGATAGGGGACAGACGTGGTGGTGAGATAGGAGACAGTCCAGATCTACCCTGGGACAGACGTGTTGGTGAGATAGGGGACAGTCCAGATCTACCCTGGGACAGACGTGGTGGTGAGATAGGGGACAGTCCAGATCTACCGTGGGACAGACGTGGTGGTGAGATAGGGGACAGTCCAGATCTACCGTGGGACAGACGTGGTGGTGAGATAGGGGACAGTCCAGATCTACCCTGGGACAGACGTGGTGGTGAGATAGGGGACAGTCCAGATCTAACGTGGGACAGAAGTGGTGGTGAGATAGGGGACAGTCCAGATCTACCGTGGGACAGACGTGGTGGTGAGATAGGGGACAGTCCAGATCTGCCGTGGGACAGACGTGGTGGTGAGATAGGGGACAGACGTGGTGGTGAGATAGGGGACAGTCCAGATCTACCGTGGGACAGACATGGTGGTGAGATAGGGGACAGTCCAGATCTACCGTGGGACAGACGTGGTGGTGAGATAGGGGACAGTCCAGATCTACCGTGGGACAGACGTGGTGGTGAGATAGGGGTCAGTTCAGATCTAACTTGGGACAGACGTGGTGGTGAGATAGGGGACAGTCCAGATCTACCGTGGGACAGACGTGGTGGTGAGATAGGGGACAGTCCAGATCTACCGTGAGACAGACGTGGTGGTGAGATAGGGGACAGTCCAGATCTACCGTGGGACAGACGTGGTGGTGAGATAGGGGACAGTCCAGATCTACCGTGGGACAGACGTGGTGGTGAGATAGGGGTCAGTCCAGATCCACCGTGGGACAGATGTAGTGGTGAGATAGGGGACAGTCCAGACCAACCGTGAGACAGACGTGGTGGTGAGATAGGGGACAGAGGTGGTGGTGAGATAGGGGTCAATCCAGATCTACCGTGAGACAGACGTGGTGGTGAGATAGGGGTCAGACGTGGTGGTGAGATAGGGGTCAGTCCAGACCTACCGTGAGACAGACGTGGTGGTGAGATGGGGTCAGTCCAGATCTACCGTGAGACAGATGTAGTGGTGAGATAGGGGACAGTCCAGACCTACCGTGAGACAGACGTGGTGGTGAGATAGGGGACAGAGGTGGTGGTGAGATAGGGGTCAGTCCAGATCTACCGTGAGACAGACGTGGTGGTGAGATAGGGGTCAGACGTGGTGGTGAGATAAGGGTCAGTCCAGACCTACCGTGAGACAGACGTGGTGGTGAGATGGGGTCAGTCCAGATCTACCGTGAGACAGACGTGGTGGTGAGATAGGGGACAGTGCAGATCTACCGTGGGAAAGACGTGGTGGTGAGATAGGGGACAGTCCAGATATACCGTGGGACAGACGTGGTGGTGAGATAGGGGACAGACGTGGTGGTGAGATAGGGGACAGTCGTGGTGGTAAGATAGGATACAGACGTGGTGGTGAGATAGGGGACAGTCCAGATCTACCATGGGACAGACGTGGTAGTGAGATAGGGGTCAGTCCAGATCTACCGTGGGACAGACATGGTGGTGAGATAGGGGACAGTCCAGATCTACCGTGAGACAGACATGGTGGTGAGGTAGAGGACAGTCCAGATCTACCCTGGGACAGACGTGGTGGTGAGATAGGGGACAGTCCAGATCTACCATGGGACAGACGTGGTGGTGAGATAGGGGACAGTCCAGATCTACCGTGGGACAGACGTGGTGGTGAGATAGGGGACAGAAGTGGTTGTGAGATAGGGGACAGTCCAGATCTACCGTGGGACAGACTTGGTGGTGAGATAGGGGACAGTCCAGATCTACCGAGGGACAGACGTGGTGGTGAGATAGGAGACAGACGTAGTGGTGAGATAGGGGACAGACGTGGTGGTGAGATAGGGGACAGAAGTGGTGGTGAGATAGGGGACAGACGTGGTGGTGAGATAGGGGACAGACGTGGTGGTGAGATAGGGGACAGTCCAGATCTACCATGGGACAGACGTGGTGGTGAGATAGGGGACAGTCCAGATCTACCGTGGGACAGACGTGGTGGTGAGATAGGGGACAGAGGTGGTTGTGAGATAGGGGACAGTCCAGATCTACCGTGGGACAGACGTGGTGGTGAGATAGGGGACAGTCCAGATCTACCGAGGGACAGACGTGGTGGTGAGATAGGGGACAGAAGTGGTGGTGAGATAGGGGACAGACATGGTGGTGAGATAGGGGACAGACGTGGTGGTGAGATAGGGGACAGTCCAGATCTACCGTGGGACAGACGTGGTGGTGAGATAGGGGACAGACGTGGTGGTGAGATAGGGGACAGTCCAGATCTACCGTGGGACAGACGTGGTGGTGAGATAGGGGACAGTCCAGATCTACCGTGGGACAGACGTGGTGGTGAGATAGGGGACAGTCCAGATCTACCGTGGGACAGATGTAGTGGTGAGATAGGGGACAGTCCAGATCTACCCTGGGACAGACGTGGTGGTGAGATGGGGACAGTCCAGATCTACCGTGGGACAGACGTGGTGGTGAGATAGGGGACAGACGTGGTGGTGAGATAGGAGACAGTCCAGATCTACCCTGGGACAGACGTGGTTGTGAGATAGGGGACAGTCCAGATCTACCCTGGGACAGACGTGGTGGTGAGATAGGGGACAGTCCAGATCTACCGTGGGACAGACGTGGTGGTGAGATAGGGGACAGTCCAGATCTACCGTGGGACAGAAGTGGTGGTGAGATAGGGGACAGTCCAGATCTACCGTGGGACAGACGTGGTGGTGAGATAGGGGACAGACGTGGTGGTGAGATAAGGGACAGTCCAGATCTACCCTGGGACAGACGTGGTGGTGAGATAGGGGACAGTCCAGATCTAACGTGGGACAGAAGTGGTGGTGAGATAGGGGACAGTCGTGGTGGTGAGATAGGGGACAGTCCAGATCTACCGTGGGACAGACGTGGTGGTGAGATAGGGGACAGTCGTGGTGGTGAGATAGGAGACAGACGTGGTGGTGAGATAGGGGACAGTCCAGATCTACCGTGGGACAGACATGGTGGTGAGATAGGGGACAGTCCAGATCTACCGTGGGACAGACGTGGTGGTGAGATAGGAGACAGACGTAGTGGTGAGATAGGGGACAGACGTGGTGGTGAGATAGGGGACAGAAGTGGTGGTGAGATAGGGGACAGTCCAGATCTACCGTGGGACAGACGTGGTGGTGAGATAGGGGACAGTCCAGATCTACCGTGGGACAGACGTGGTGGTGAGATAGGGGACAGAAGTGGTGGTGAGATAGGGGACAGTCCAGATCTACCCTGGGACAGACGTGGTGGTGAGATAGGGGACAGTCCAGATCTACCCTGGGACAGACGTGGTGGTGAGATAGGGGACAGTCCAGATCTACCGTGGGACAGACGTGGTGGTGAGATAGGGGTCAGTCCAGATCTACCGTGGGACAGACGTGGTGGTAAGATAGGGGACAGTCCAGATCTACCCTGGGACAGACGTGGTGGTGAGATAGGGGTCAGTCCAGATCTACCGTGGGACAGACGTGGTGGTGAGATAGGGGACAGTCCAGATCTACCGTGGGACAGACGTGGTGGTGAGATAGGGGACAGACGTGGTGGTGAGATAGGGGACAGTCGTGGTGGTGAGATAGGGGACAGACGTGGTGGTGAGATAGGGGACAGTCCAGATCTACCCTGGGACAGACGTGGTGGTGAGATAGGGGACAGTCCAGATCTAACGTGGGACAGACGTGGTGGTGAGATAGGGGTCAGTCCAGATCTAACGTAGGACAAACGTGGTGGTGAGATAGGGGTCAGTCCAGATCTACCCTGGGACAGACGTGGTTGTGAGATAGGGACAGTCCAGATCTAACGTGGGACAGACGTGGTGGTGAGATAGGGACAGTCCAGATCTACCGTGGGACAGATGTAGTGGTGAGATAGGGGACAGTCCAGATCTACCCTGGGACAGACGTGGTGGTGAGATGGGGACAGTCCAGATCTACCGTGGGACAGACGTGGTGGTGAGATAGGGGACAGACGTGGTGGTGAGATAGGGGACAGTCCAGATCTACCCTGGGACAGACGTGGTGGTGAGATAGGGGACAGTCCAGATCTACCCTGGGACAGACGTGGTGGTGAGATAGGGGACAGTCCAGATCTACCGTGGGACAGACGTGGTGGTGAGATAGGGGACAGTCCAGATCTACCGTGGGACAGAAGTGGTGGTGAGATAGGGGACAGTCCAGATCTACCGTGGGACAAACGTGGTGGTGAGATAGGGGACAGAAGTGGTGGTGAGATAGGGGACAGTCCAGATCTACCGTGGGACAGACGTGGTGGTGAGATAGGGGACAGTCCAGATCTACCGTGGGACAGACGTGGTGGTGAGATAGGGGACAGAAGTGGTGGTGAGATAGGGGACAGTCCAGATCTACCCTGGGACAGACGTGGTGGTGAGATAGGGGACAGTCCAGATCTACCCTGGGACAGACGTGGTGGTGAGATAGGGGACAGTCCAGATCTACCGTGGGACAGACGTGGTGGTGAGATAGGGGTCAGTCCAGATCTACCGTGGGACAGACGTGGTGGTAAGATAGGGGACAGTCCAGATCTACCCTGGGACAGACGTGGTGGTGAGATAGGGGTCAGTCCAGATCTACCGTGGGACAGACGTGGTGGTGAGATAGGGGTCAGTCCAGATCTACCGTGGGACAGACGTGGTGGTGAGATAGGGGACAGACGTGGTGGTGAGATAGGGGACAGTCGTGGTGGTGAGATAGGAGACAGACGTGGTGGTGAGATAGGGGACAGTCCAGATCTACCGTGGGACAGACGTGGTGGTGAGATAGGGGACAGTCCAGACCTACCGTGGGACAGACGTGGTGGTGAGATAGGGGTCAGTCCAGATCTAACGTAGGACAAACGTGGTGGTGAGATAGGGGTCAGTCCAGATCTACCCTGGGACAGACGTGGTTGTGAGATAGGGACAGTCCAGATCTAACGTGGGACAGACGTGGTGGTGAGATAGGGACAGTCCAGATCTACCGTGGGACAGATGTAGTGGTGAGATAGGGGACAGTCCAGATCTACCCTGGGACAGACGTGGTGGTGAGATGGGGACAGTCCAGATCTACCGTGGGACAGACGTGGTGGTGAGATAGGGGACAGACGTGGTGGTGAGATAGGAGACAGTCCAGATCTACCCTGGGACAGACGTGGTGGTGAGATAGGGGACAGTCCAGATCTACCCTGGGACAGACGTGGTGGTGAGATAGGGGACAGTCCAGATCTACCGTGGGACAGACGTGGTGGTGAGATAGGGGACAGTCCAGATCTACCGTGAGACAGACGTGGTGGTGAGATAGGGGACAGTCCAGATCTACCGTGGGACAGACGTGGTGGTGAGATAGGGGTCAGTCCAGATCTACCGTGAGACAGACGTGGTGGTGAGATAGGGGACAGTCCAGATCTACCGTGGGACAGACGTGGTGGTGAGATAGGGGACAGTCCAGATCTACCGTGGGACAGAAGTGGTGGTGAGATAGGGGACAGTCCAGATCTACCGTGGGACAAACGTGGTGGTGAGATAGGGGACAGACGTGGTGGTGAGATAGGGGACAGTCCAGATCTACCCTGGGACAGACGTGGTGGTGAGATAGGGGACAGTCCAGATCTACCGTGGGACAGACGTGGTGGTGAGATAGGGGTCAGTCCAGATCTACCGTGGGACAGACATGGTGGTGAGATAGGGGACAGTCCAGATCTACCGTGAGACAGACATGGTGATGAGGTAGAGGACAGTCCAGATCTACCCTGGGACAGACGTGGTGGTGAGATAGGGGACAGTCCAGATTTACCATGGGACAGACGTGGTGGTGAGATAGGGGACAGTCCAGATCTACCGTGGGACAGACGTGGTGGTGAGATAGGGGACAGAGGTGGTTGTGAGATAGGGGACAGTCCAGATCTACCGTGGGACAGACGTGGTGGTGAGATAGGGGACAGTCCAGATCTACCGAGGGACAGACGTGGTGGTGAGATAGGAGACAGACGTAGTGGTGAGATAGGGGACAGACGTGGTGGTGAGATAGGGGACAGACGTGGTGGTGAGATAGGGGACAGTCCAGATCTACCATGGGACAGACGTGGTGGTGAGATAGGGGACAGTCCAGATCTACCGTGGGACAGACGTGGTGGTGAGATAGGGGACAGAGGTGGTTGTGAGATAGGGGACAGTCCAGATCTACCGTGGGACAGACGTGGTGGTGAGATAGGGGACAGTCCAGATCTACCGAGGGACAGACGTGGTGGTGAGATAGGGGACAGAAGTGGTGGTAGAAGTGGTGGTGAGATAGGGGACAGACGTGGTGGTGAGATAGGGGACAGTCCAGATCTACCGTGGGACAGACGTGGTGGTGAGATAGGGGACAGACGTGGTGGTGAGATAGGAGACAGTCCTGATCTACCCTGGGACAGACGTGGTGGTGAGATAGGGGACAGTCCAGATCTACCCTGGGACAGACGTGGTGGTGAGATAGGGGACAGTCCAGATCTACCGTGGGACAGACGTGGTGGTGAGATAGGGGACAGTCCAGATCTACCGTGGGACAGAAGTGGTGGTGAGATAGGGGACAGTCCAGATCTACCGTGGGACAGACGTGGTGGTGAGATAGGGGACAGACGTGGTGGTGAGATAGGGGACAGTACAGATCTACCGTGGGACAGACGTGGTGGTGAGATAGGGGTCAGTCCAGACCTACCGTGAGACAGACGTGGTGGTGAGATAGGGGACAGTACAGATCTACCGTGAGACAGACGTGGTGGTGAGATAGGGGTCAGACGTGGTGGTGAGATAGGGGACAGACGTGGTGGTGAGATAGGGGTCAGTCCAGATCTACCGTGAGACAGACGTGGTGGTGAGATAGGGGTCAGACGTGGTGGTGAGATAGGGGTCAGTCCAGATCTACCGTGAGACAGACGTGGTGGTGAGATAGGGGACAGTGCAGATCTACCGTGGGACAGATGTGGTGGTGAGGTAGTATACATACACACCCACCCGCCCACATATATACAATGTATATCAAAATATTTGATATTATCTAAGATAATATTTCATCAATTAAGACATCTCATATTACTCAACTCAATGCCAATTAACCGTATATAAAACAACGAACAATTCCAAATTAGACTAGAATTAGACTATGTATATTCCCATTATGTATGTATGTATCAGATATCTCAATTATAAGAAGAAAAAAAATAGGAAAAATTAGCCTTTTTTATTTGGTAACCACGGTATTTCATAAAGCATCTCAAAACTTAAAACACCTCATCCACATTGTTCTTGAAGCACTAAGTGTGCGTTGTCAGTGACAACAGCAGACAAATAGTTGTCTGTATAATATCGGAATATACTGCCGTCTGTATAATATACTGCCGTCTGTATAATATACTGCCGTCTGTATAATATACTATCACTTCTATGATATACTACCGTTTGTTATACTATCATCTTTATGATATAAGAACATGTTCATTAAATTTCAGTCAATAACTATCTACTGTTAAAACAGTGTGATGTACCGGAAATGGAGGGGCACGATTCACAGTAAAATATCTCGGTTTATTATCTTTAATTCATACAGTATCTGTATCATATCATTTATAACAGGGGTCGGGAGGGGTTGTGAGATGGGTGTGATATTGGTTTGAGATGGGTGTGAGACGCGAGTGAGATCGGAGTGAGATGGATGTGAGACGGGAGTGAGATCGGAGTGAGATGGATGTGAGACGGGAGTGAGATCGGAGTGAGATGGGTTTGAGATGGGAGTGAGATGGGAGTGAGATGAGTGTGAGATGGGTATGAGATGGGGAGTGAGATGAGTGTGAGATGGGTGTGAGATGGGAGTGAGATGGGAGTGAGATGGGTGTGATATGGGTTGGAGATGGGAGTGAGATGGGAGTGAGATGGGTGTGATATGGGTGTGATATGGGAGTGAGATGGGAGTGAGATAAGTGTGAGATGTAAGTGAGATGGGAGTAGGATATGCGTGAGATGGGTGTGAGATGGGTGTGAGATGGGAGTGAGATGGGTGTGAGATGGGTGTGAGATGGGAGTGAGATGGGAGTGAGATGGGAGTGAGATGGGTGTGAGATGGATATGAGATGGGTGTGATATGGGTGTGAGATGAAAGTGAGACGGGTGTGATATGGGTGTGATATGGATGTGATATGGGTGTGAGATGGATGTGAGATGAGGTGTGAGATGGATGTGAGATGAGTGTGAGATGGATATGAGATGGGTGTGATATGGGTGTGAGATGAAAGTGAGACGGGTGTGATATGGGTGTGATATGGATGTGATATGGGTGTGATATGGGTATGAGATTTGTGTGAGATGGGTGTGTGAGATTGGTGTGAGATGTAAGTGAGATGGGAGTAGGATATGCGTGAGATGGGAGTGAGATGGATGTGAGATGGGGATGTGAGATGGATGTGAGATGGTTGTGAGAAGGTTTGAGTTGGGTGTGAATTCCACTATCTTTTTTTCACTTAAAACTGTTTTTGTGCCTTCAGAACAAAATGCCGGAAAGTGGCAAACCTGCGCACCACTGATACTTCGTGGATGTTAAGATGACGTCATTGTGGACACTATATATTTGTTTGAGTTGGTGTCTCCGGCACGTGCTTTGTAAGTATCAGTGTCACGTGTTCCTTTGCCTCTTGTAACAGCATCAAAACACGTAATCAAGTACCCGAAATGTCTGACGTGAACTACGGCCACCATTACCGATGGGAAGACGATTTCATTGTATGAACATAGGGTAGATTTGTGCAATTTCAACATGACGCGCTAATGTTAATGTATCTGTAAAATTGCAGTTTTTTTTTTACGTTACTTAAAAAAAGAGCAATAATCCTCATTCATTGGTCATAACATCATTTTTTTCATTTCATTTCAATTCGAAATTAAAAAAAAAACTTTTACAATTCACATTGTTGTGATTTGCATCTTAAATTATAAAAAAAGTAATTCCCAACATGAAGATATTAGAAAACAAAACAACATATGTGTGCCCAATCGGGTCGGGTTCGACCGACACACCGGCAAACATGTAATGATATCCGCCAGACTAAAGTTGACCAAGTGTAAACATCGGTCTCGTTGAAAAGGCCAAATACACACTGGACATGTAACATATTCAGTTTAAATGAAACAATCAATCGACCAGAACATCAGTTTAAGGTGCACACTAAAAATGTTTATACTGCATACCATACGATAGATCACCGATCATCTACTTTAGTGACTTTAGCATGTTACCGAGAGGCATAGTCAAGTCGGATAAACAATGAAAAACGTGAGCCCACTAGTGGGTGTTTACAAAGGTCACAAAGTAAAAGACAAAGACTTCTTCAGCTCTTGCGATTTTTCAATGGTACAATAAGAAGGTACACATGAAACCTCTTGCTCGTATTGTGGCAAACTTGGTATAAAGTACACTTGACTTGTAGCATTTGACATCAAAAGTTCACGTATTATAGTTTCAAAAGTCGTTATGAACTGTTAAACTTTTCTTTCTAAACACCTGTATATCTGTGAGCCATCACAAGTCGTTATGAACTGTCAAACTGTTCTTTCTAAACACCTGTATATCTGTGAGCCATCACAAGTCGTTATGAACTGTCAAACTATTCTTTCTAAACACCTGTATATCTGTGAGCCATCAAAAGTCCTTATAAACTGTCAAACTTTTCTTTCTAAACACCTGTATATCTGTGAGCCATCACAAGTCGTTATAAACTGTCAAACTTTTCTTTCTAGGTCTGTATATCTGTGAGCCATCACAAGTCCTTATGAACTGTCAAACTTTTCTTTCTAAACACCTGTATATCTGTGAGCCATCCCTGATGAACTGTCAAACTTTTCTTTCTAAACACCTGTATATCTGTGAGCCATCACAAGTCGTTATAACTGTATGTTTAAACACTGTATATTGTGACCATCCTATGAACTGTCAAACTGTTCTTCTAGGTCTGTATATCTGTGAGCCATCACAAGTCGTTATGAAACTGTCAAACTTTTCTTTCTAAACACCTGTATATCTGTGAGCCATCCCTGATGAACTGTCAAACTGTTCTTTCTAGGCCTGTATATCTGTGAGCCATCACAAGTCGTTATAAACTGTCAAACTTTTCTTTCTAAACACCTGTATATCTGTAAGCCATCACAAGTCCTTATAAACTGTCAAACTTTTCTTTCTAAACACCTGTATATCTGTAAGCCATCACAAGTCCTTATAAACTGTCAAACTTTTCTTTCTAAACACCTGTATATCTGTGAGCCATCCCTTATGAACTGTCAACTTTTCTTTCTAGGCCTGTATATCTGTGAGCCATCCCTGATGAACTGTCAAACTTTTCGTTCAAGGCCTGTATATCTGTGAGCCATCACAAGTCCTTATGAACTGTCAAACTTTTCTTTCTAAACACCTGTATATCTGTGAGCCACCAAAAGTCGTTATAAACTGTCAAACTTTTCTTTCTAAACACCTGTATATCTGTGAGCCACCAAAAGTCGTTATAAACTGTCAAACTTTTCTTTCTAGGCCTGTATATCTGTGAGCCACCACAAGTCATTATAAACTGTCAAACTTTTCTTTCTAGGCCTGTATCTTTGTTAACCGTTTTAGTCCGTTTATGTCCAAAGTTGTACCTCAATTTATATATATATGGTTGTTTACGTGACTGTTAAAATTTGATGGCTAACCCAGTTTGACAAGCTGTCAAATTATTTCCGAATTTTGATTTAGTTCTAGGGCTATTCTGGTTATAAAACTGGCAAACGGGATACTAACAAGGTAATCAACATAATGAGTTAATAACTCGCAAAAACATCTGAAAAGGAAACCAGGTGAATAGAATAGAATCGGCTCCTAGACCTATATACCGAACATTTAACGATTTAAAGAGTCCATCCATATCATTTTCGTTTGTTTATGATAACATTGACTCATTACATATCAACATTTGCCCTGGAAATTTTTATAAGTATTTATAATAAAATCTTTTTTATCCACCAGCTCTCGTGCCTTGTAACAATGCGTCACTTCCTGGATATTGTTACGAGGGATGGCACTGCTGTGATAATGGTTGGTGCTGCTCCGATGATTTCATATGTGGTGACAACCGATGTATCTACCTCAAGTAAGTACCACAATGTATCTACCTAAAGTAAGTACCACAATGTATCTACCTAAAGTAAGTACCACAATGTATCTACCTAAAGTACCACAATATATCTACCTAAAGTAAGTACCACAATATATCTACCTAAAGTAAGTACCACAATGTATCTACCTAAAGCAACAACCACAATATATCTACCTAAAGTAAGTACCACAATGTATCTACCTAAAGTAAGTACCACAATATATCTACCTAAAACCAACCACAATGTATCTACCTAAAGTAAGTACCACAATGTATCTACCTAAAGTACCACAATGTATCTACCTAAAGTAAGTACCACAATGTATCTACCTAAAGTACCACAATGTATCTACCTAAAGTAAGTACCACAATGTATCTACCTAAAGTAAGTACCACAATGTATCTACCTAAAGTAAGTACCACAATATACCTACCTAAAGTAGGTACCACAATGTATCTACCTAAAGTAAGTACCACAATATACCTACCTAAAGTAGGTACCACAATGTATCTACCTAAAGTAAGTACCACAATGTATCTACCTAAAGTAAGTACCACAATGTATCTACCTAAAGTACCACAATGTATCTACCTAAAGTAAGTACCACAATGTATCTACCTAAAGTAAGTACCACAATGTATCTACCTAAAGTACCACAATGTATCTACCTAAAGTACCACAATGTATCTACCTAAAGTAAGTACCACAATGTATCTACCTAAAGTACAACAATGTATCTACCTAAAGTAAGTACCACAATGTATCTACCTAAAGTACCACAATATATCTACCTAAAGTAAGTACCACAATGTATCTACCTAAAGTACCACAATGTATCTACCTAAAGTAAGTACAACAATGTATCTACCTAAAGTACCACAATGTATCTACCTAAAGTAAGTACCACAATGTATCTACCTAAAGTAAGTACCACAATGTATCTACCTAAAGTACCACAATGTATCTACCTAAAGTAAGTACCACAATGTATCTACCTAAAGTAAGTACCACAATGTATCTACCTAAAGTACCACAATGTATCTACCTAAAGTAAGTACCACAATGTATCTACCTAAAGTAAGTACCACAATGTATCTACCTAAAGTACCACAATGTATCTACCTAAAGTAAGTACCACAATGTATCTACCTAAAGTAAGTACCACAATGTATCTACCTAAAGTACAACAATGTATCTACCTAAAGTAAGTACCACAATGTATCTACCTAAAGTACCACAATATATCTACCTAAAGTAAGTACCACAATGTATCTACCTAAAGTACCACAATGTATTTACCTAAAGTAAGTACAACAATGTATCTACCTAAAGTACCACAATGTATCTACCTAAAGTAAGTACCACAATGTATCTACCTAAAGTAAGTACCACAATGTATCTACCTAAAGTACCACAATGTATCTACCTAAAGTAAGTACCACAATGTATCTACCTAAAGTAAGTACCACAATGTATCTACCTAAAGTACCACAATGTATCTACCTAAAGTAAGTACCACAATGTATCTACCTAAAGTAAGTACAACAATGTATCTACCTAAAGTACCACAATGTATCTACCTAAAGTACCACAATGTATCTACCTAAAGTAAGTACCACAATGTATCTACCTAAAGTAAGTACCACAATGTATCTACCTAAAGTACCACAATGTATCTACCTAAAGTAAGTACCACAATGTATCTACCTAAAGTAAGTACAACAATGTATCTACCTAAAGTACCACAATGTATCTACCTAAAGTAAGTACCTCTGCCTAAAGTAAGTACCGCATATATCATTATACTTACCTGGTGTCTGTATGTTTTATATTATCATACTTACCTGGTGTCGGTATCTTTTATATTATTATACTTACCTGGTGTCTGTATGTTTTATATTATTATACTTACCTGGTGTCGGTATGATTTATATTATTATACTTACCTGGTGTCTGTATGTTTTATATTATCAAACTTACCTGGTGTCTGTATGTTATATATTATCATACTTACCTGGTGTCTGTATGTTTTACATTATCATACTTACCTGGTGTCTGTATGTTTTATATTATCAAACTTACCTGGTGTCTGTATGTTTTATATTATTATACTTACCTGGTGTCTGTATGTTTTATATTATTATACTTACCTGGTGTCTGTATGTTTTATATTATTATACTTACCTGGTGTCTGTATGTTTTATATTATTATACTTACCTGGTGTCTGTATGTTTATATTATTATACTTACCTGGTGTCTGTATGTTTTATATTATTATACTTACCTGGTGTCTGTATGTTTTATATTATTATACTTACCTGGTGTCTGTATGTTTTATATTATTATACTTACCTGGTGTCTGTATGTTTTATATTATTATACTTACCTGGTGTCTGTATGTTTTATATTATTATACTTACCTGGTGTCTGTATGTTTTATATTATTATACTTACCTGGTGTCTGTATGTTTTATATTATTATACTTACCTGGTGTCTGTATGTTTTATATTATTATACTTACCTGGTGTCTGTATGTTTATATTATTATACTTACCTGGTGTCTGTATGTTTTATATTATTATACTTACCTGGTGTCTGTATGTTTTATATTATTATACTTACCTGGTGTCTGTATGTTTTATATTATTATACTACCTGGTGTCTGTATGTTTTATATTATTATACTACCTGGTGTCTGTATGTTTTATATTATTATACTTACCTGGTGTCTGTATGTTTTATATTATTATACTTACCTGGTGTCTGTATGTTTTATATTATTATACTTAACCTGGTGTCTGTATGTTTTATATTATTATACTTACCTGGTGTCTGTATGTTATATATTATTATACTTACCTGGTGTCTGTATGTTTTATATTATTATACTTACCTGGTGTCTGTATGTTTTATATTATTATACTTACCTGGTGTCTGTATGTTTTATATTATTATACTTACCTGGTGTCTGTATGTTTTATATTATAATACTTACCTGGTGTCTGTATGTTTATATTATATACTTACCTGGTGTCTGTATGTTTTATATTATTATACTTACCTGGTGTCTGTATGTTTTATATTATTATACTTACCTGGTGTCTGTATGTTTTATATTATTATACTTACCTGGTGTCTGTATGTTTATATTATTATACTTACCTGGTGTCTGTATGTTTTATATTATTATACTTACCTGGTGTCTGTATGTTTTATATTATCATACTTACCTGGTGTCTGTATGTTTTATATTATTATACTTACCTGGTGTCTGTATGTTTTATATTATTATACTTACCTGGTGTCTGTATGTTATATATTATTATACTTACCTGGTGTCTGTATGTTTTATATTATTATACTTACCTGGTGTCTGTATGTTATATATTATTATACTTACCTGGTGTCTGTATGTTATATATTATTATACTTACCTGGTGTCTGTATGTTATATATTATTATACTTACCTGGTGTCTGTATGTTTATATTATTATACTTACCTGGTGTCTGTATGTTTTATATTATTATACTTACCTGGTGTCTGTATGTTTTATATTATTATACTTACCTGGTGTCTGTATGTTTATATTATTATACTTACCTGGTGTCTGTATGTTTATATTATTATACTTACCTGGTGTCTGTATGTTTATATTATTATACTTACC
This sequence comes from Pecten maximus, assembly GCF_902652985.1. NCBI lineage: Eukaryota > Metazoa > Mollusca > Bivalvia > Pectinida > Pectinidae > Pecten > Pecten maximus. Next base: position 91,427 of record NC_047028.1, on the reverse strand, counting down.
TGGTGTCTGTATGTTTTATATTATTATACTTACCTGGTGTCTGTATGTTTATATTATTATACTTACCTGGTGTCTGTATGTTTTATATTATTATACTTACCTGGTGTCTGTATGTTTTATATTATAATACTTACCTGGTGTCTGTATGTTTTATATTATTATACTTACCTGGTGTCTGTATGTTTTATATTATCATACTTACCTGGTGTCTGTATGTTTTATATTATTATACTTACCTGGTGTCTGTATGTTTATATTATTATACTTACCTGGTGTCTGTATGTTTTATATTATTATACTTACCTGGTGTCTGTATGTTTTATATTATTATACTTACCTGGTGTCTGTATGTTTATATTATTATACTTACCTGGTGTCTGTATGTTTTATATTATTATACTTACCTGGTGTCTGTATGTTTTATATTATTATACTTACCTGGTGTCTGTATGTTATATATTATCATACTTACCTGGTGTCTGTATGTTTTATATTATTATACTTACCTGGTGTCTGTATGTTTTATATTATTATACTTACCTGGTGTCTGTATGTTTTATATTATCATACTTACCTGGTGTCTGTATGTTATATATTATTATACTTACCTGGTGTCTGTATGTTTGATATTATTATACTTACCTGGTGTCGGTATGTTTTATATTATTATACTTACCTGGTGTCTGTATGTTTTATATTATTATACTTACCTGGTGTCTGTATGTTTTATATTATTATACTTACCTGGTGTCTGTATGTTTTATATTATTATACTTACCTGGTGTCTGTATGTTTTATATTATTATACTTACCTGTGTCTGTATGTTTTATATTATTATACTTACCTGGTGTCTGTATGTTTATATTATTATACTTACCTGGTGTCTGTATGTTTTATATTATTATACTTACCTGGTGTCTGTATGTTTGATATTATTATACTTACCTGGTGTCTGTATGTTTTATCTTATTATACTTACCTGGTGTCTGTATGTTTATATTATTATACTTACCTGGTGTCTGTATGTTTATATTATTATACTTACCTGGTGTCTGTATGTTTTATATTATCATACTTACCTGGTGTCTGTATGTTTTATATTATTATACTTACCTGGTGTCTGTATGTTTTATATTATTATACTTACCTGGTGTCTGTATGTTTTATATTATTATACTTACCTGGTGTCTGTATGTTTATATTATTATACTTACCTGGTGTCTGTATGTTTTATATTATTATACTTACCTGGTGTCTGTATGTTTTATATTATCATACTTACCTGGTGTCTGTATGTTTTATATTATTATACTTACCTGGTGTCTGTATGTTTATATTATTATACTTACCTGGTGTCTGTATGTTTTATATTATTCATACTTACCTGGTGTCTGTATGTTTTATATTATTATACTTACCTGGTGTCTGTATGTTTTATATTATTATACTTACCTGGTGTCTGTATGTTTTATATTATTATACTTACCTGGTGTCTGTATGTTTTATATTATTATACTTACCTGGTGTCTGTATGTTTTATATTATTATACTTACCTGGTGTCTGTATGTTTTATATTATTATACTTACCTGGTGTCTGTATGTTTTATATTATTATACTTACCTGGTGTCTGTATGTTTTATATTATTATACTTACCTGGTGTCTGTATGTTTATATTATTATACTTACCTGGTGTCTGTATGTTTTATATTATTATACTTACCTGGTGTCTGTATGTTTTATATTATTATACTTACCTGGTGTCTGTATGTTTTATATTATTATACTTACCTGGTGTCTGTATGTTATATATTATTATACTTACCTGGTGTCTGTATGTTTTATATTATTATACTTACCTGGTGTCTGTATGTTATATATTATTATACTTACCTGGTGTCTGTATGTTATATATTATTATACTTACCTGGTGTCTGTATGTTTTATATTATTATACTTACCTGGTGTCTGTATGTTTTATATTATTATACTTACCTGGTGTCTGTATGTTTATATTATCATACTTACCTGGTGTCTGTATGTTTATATTATTATACTTACCTGGTGTCTGTATGTTTTATATTATTATACTTACCTGGTGTCTGTATGTTTTATATTATTATACTTACCTGGTGTCTGTATGTTTTATATTATTATACTTACCTGGTGTCTGTATGTTTTATATTATCATACTTACCTGGTGTCTGTATGTTTTATATTATTATACTTACCTGGTGTCTGTATGTTATATATTATTATACTTACCTGGTGTCTGTATGTTTTATATTATTATACTTACCTGGTGTCTGTATGTTTTATATTATTATACTTACCTGGTGTCTGTATGTTTTATATTATTATACTTACCTGGTGTCTGTATGTTTTATATTATAATACTTACCTGGTGTCTGTATGTTTTATATTATTATACTTACCTGGTGTCTGTATGTTTTATATTATTATACTTACCTGGTGTCTGTATGTTTATATTATTATACTTACCTGGTGTCTGTATGTTTTATATTATTATACTTACCTGGTGTCTGTATGTTTTATATTATTATACTTACCTGGTGTCTGTATGTTTTATATTATTATACTTACCTGGTGTCTGTATGTTATATATTATCATACTTACCTGGTGTCTGTATGTTATATATTATTATACTTACCTGGTGTCTGTATGTTTTATATTATTATACTTACCTGGTGTCTGTATGTTTTATATTATTATACTTACCTGGTGTCTGTATGTTTTATATTATTATACTTACCTGGTGTCTGTATGTTTTATATTATTATACTTACCTGGTGTCTGTATGTTTTATATTATTATACGTATCTGTATGTATTTATCTTTTTGTATTTACTAGGGGTCTATGTTTTATACTATTATACCTACCAGGGGTCTGTATGTATTTAACATTTTGTATTTTTAGGGGTCTGTATGTATAAATTGATCATTTTGTATTTTTAGGGGTCTGTATGTATTGATCATTTTGTATTTTAAGGGGTCTGTATATATTATCATTTTGTATTTTTAGGGGTCTGTATGTATAAATTGATCATTTTGTATTTTTAGGGGTCTGTATGTATTGATCATTTTGTATTTTAAGGGGTCTGTATATATTATCATTTTGTATTTATAGGGGTCTGTATGTATTTATCATTTTGTATTTGAGGGGTCTGTATGTATTGATCATTTTGTATTTTAAGGGGTCTGTATATATTATCATTTTGTATTTTAGGGGTCTGTATGTATTTATCATTTTGTATTTTTAGGGGTCTGTATGTATTTATCATTTTGTATTTTTAGGGGTCTGTATGTATCTATCATTTTGTATTTTTAGGGGTCTGTATGTATCTGTCATTTTGTATTTTGGGGGTCTGTATGTATCTATCATTTTGATTTTTAGGGGTATGTATGTATCTATCATTTTGATTTTTAGGGGTCTGTATGTATCTATCATTTTGTATTTTAGGGGTCTGTATGTATTGATCATTTTGTATTTTTAGGGATCTGTATGTATTGATCATTTTGTATTTTAAAGTGTACCCTGAACGAAAAACGATAATCAAATATGTTATTTTTTGTAACCACCAAAGAAGAATGTCACAAACCGCAACAAAATCGGTTGGCCGAGTGCCGAGATATCGCACATCGAAGTACGCGATTTGCACCTGTCGGTCGACTGCTAATCAGCGTATCGGTCAGTCACGCTGATTTGGAACTCTTCAGTCTATGACGTCACAGGTTGAAGGAGTGACTGTTATGGTGGCCAGTAGCATAGAGGACAGTGTGAACAGTTGCAGCACAAACATGTCTAAATACGATCTGGACATGAGATTTGAGGTTGTTGAATTTAGCGAATATTGCCGACAAGAAGTCGGAATCCAACAATATAAGTTGAGTTTTAAAAAAAAGAGTGAAATTGACTCTGAAAATGACCGCTTGGTTAACACAAACTGGTGTAATAATTGGTCAATCACCAATATATGTATATTAGTTATGTGTTTACCATTTCTTACTCATTACCAAAGAAAGGAACACAGCATTAACATTTTAAAATAAAATAATGTGCCATTTCATTCGCAAATTAATATTCAAATAAACTAGAGACCTATATACAATACAACAGTTCTGGATACTCTGGTTTGTGAGAAAAGGCGAACACACGTACAGTGAATTCATGCGTTATATTCTATACGAAATCCTCTTCCAGTCATGAAGGACACTTAATTTAGAAAGTAATATATTATAATCATCATGATCTACAATAGACTAAATCTCTCTCCTGTATGAATATCAGTGTTGAGTCTACAACAAACTTCTACATATACAGATTTTATCCCTTATTTTACATGCCATGGTCTCAGGGATTAAGGACGATTAAATGCTTGAGAAAGATATAATTTATATACGATCGTTGTCACTGAAATTATATAAAGTGATTCGCAACAATTATAATATAATTGATACTTTCTGTACAGGTATAAAGCATAGGTACTTATTAAAACCATCATTTTAGCTCCGTTTTTTATGATAAAAAACATACAATTTATTTCATCGTGACTAATCATAATGAATACTAAAACTTATAAACTCGCAATGATTATCGTGTATAATTTTTTTTCAAATTTTATGTATTTTTTGCTATTTTTTTTTAATTGTGTCATTATTATGAAGTGATCGAGATCCTTGTGGTTTTGCTTTCCATTCGTGTCGCAAGTCATATCTTCACTTAAAAAGGGACTTTTAAAAGATGTATAAACATGTTCGGAGAATTACGAATTCTCAAGTTTGAATGGGTTAGTATACCGCTAAACAATTACCAGGTGTGAAATTACGGTCCACAAGCTCGTCACACCTGTCACTGCACCACAGGTGTCCGTGATTTCTGGTGTTCTAATCGGCACACGCCGATAATTGCCTGTGAGTTCACGCGTTTGGTTTCTGTGCACTTCAAAAAAGTTCCGAAGACATGCTTTTACAGGTTGTACATAAATTGAGCTTGATTTTTTTTTAAGAATTGCGTTTATACTATAGGGAATATATTTTCAAGTTGTTGAAATCAAACACATTATTTTTGGAATTCAGTGAGTTTCGTTTTCCTTACAAACGAAAAAAATCGTATCTCAAAGGTTTGTCTATAGAATAATTAACCTAAGTTACCTCATTCATATATATACCCATGATGTTGAAAATTTACTCTATGAATCTTGTCTGGGAGTTACTGATCTTTCATGGACACGTTTTGTCAATTGCGGACAATTACCCCAAAATCACAAATAACGGTATCATTGCTGTTTTGGCTAATAAAAAATTCCAAATGATTAGCATTTATTTCACATCTTGTATGAATTGTATTTTAAACTTGTATTACTAGAAGTATTATAACCGAAATCAATACTGGTACATTTGTATGTAACAAACCGGTCATGCCCTCATAATAAAGGCTATATGATGTAAGTCGTTATAAACGGCCCGTTATTCTAATGTCATACATGTTACAACGACCCGTTAATTTTTTTTTTTTAAATATACATGTTATATACGACCTGTTATAATAGAAAATAAATAAGATGATACACGTTGTATTTGGCACGTTATAATAGAATTAGTAAGATGTTACATGTTGTATATGGCTCGTTATGAGAGAAAATTAGTGAGATGCTACATGTTATATATGGCCCGTTTAAAAAGAAAATTATCTGTCCCTGGTTTCGGTAGCACTTGTTATTAACTAATTCACAAATATAACTCAGAGAGTTTATTTAGCACTTTCATTTTTGTTGTCTTATCCGCATTAATTACAGACACGTGTTCACGCTTGTTTCTATATATTTCCTATATCGCAGCTCCGATCGTGTTCAACCTGTGACGTCACAGGTCAGAGGGCATTCGGCTTTGGGCTTCAGGTGTGTTTTCGAGAAAAATCGCAATTACTCGGTAATGGGTCGGCCGATTTTGATGCGGTTTTCTGCATTCTTGTTTATTAATCAATACCAATAACACATTTAAATATAATTTTTCGTTCAGGGTACACATTAAGGGGTCTGTATGTATTGATTATTTTGTATTTTTAGGGGTCTGTATGTATTGATTATTTTGTATTTCTAGGGGTCTGTATGTATTTATCATTTTGTATTTTTAGTGGTCTGTATGTATTGATCATTTTGTATTTTTAGGGGTCTGTATGTATCTATCATTTTGTATTTTTAGGGGTCTGTATGTATCTATCATTTTGTATTTTTAGGGGTCTGTATGTATTGATCATTTTGTATTTGAAGGGGTCTGTATGTATCTATCATTTTGTATTTTTAGGGGTCTGTAAGTATTGATTATTTTGTATTTTAAGGGGTCTGTATGTATTTATCATTTTGTATTTTAGGGGTCTGTATGTACCTATCGGGATCGCTGTGATATCGATATGTATTGGATTATTTGTCTTTTTGCATCAAATGCGTAAGTTTTTATTTACACATACATTTAGTGCCTCTTTTAAACAGTCAGTAATTTAAATCTGGATTATTTTTTTTACTGAAGTACAGTATCCATGCATGATCCTCATATCCTATTTACGTTTCACCTGTTCCTTAGTATTTCGTTGTTTCTTTGTACAAACTTTGTACTGTAATACATTTGAGTAAATCTACCTGAATATTCATGTCTTTCCAGATGTATCTTGTTGTGAATTTTCATCTAACATAATTAGAATCGTTTCTTATCCATTGCTGAGAAGGCATTAATAGAAAGAAATCAGCAGGATTTTGCTCTAACGTTCGCAAGGCAGTAAAACTATTTCATTAAGTGATTTTTTTAATTTTTTTTTCATATTATAGGTAAAAAGAAGAAGTTTGATCTGACAAATAGGCTGACCAATTCATCAAAGGAAAAGTTACGAGATCCCGAGGTCCTATTGAATGAGCATTTTTAACGGAGCTTATTACTGAACTTATTAGATCACAAGTGGTCACGTGACACCATACTAACTTTTCCTAAAGAAGGCCCCACAGCCTTGTCTTTGAGACTTTGACGTTGTGACGTAATGTCGTAATATAACGTCACTGATCGATATTGACATACGCACTTACGGTTTGGTCAAATGTATCCGAGTAACATCTTATATTGTATAATATGTAACTGGCCTAGATTATGTAAATGGGTGGTCATCTTACAAGCCAGGTAAGCTTCACCTTATGGTATATAATATACTCAGGTATAGCTTTATGTTAGTAATGGAATGATCCGCTATGTTACATGGACTAGAAGATGGTTAGAAATTATGTATCTGTTGATCACAGAGAAATATTAAAAGCGTGATAACATTGTCCTGTGTAATGCTTATAAGATAAGTGATAAAAAATATCTAAAACTCATTTTTATTTCATATGAGATGTTAGTAACCTCGCTTCGAGAGTTTGATCTTTGCTCGCCACGGCTCAAAAAAGTAATTTTTAATGCTATATGGAATAATGAAAAACACAATGAGATAAAAACGAAACTGTAGTTACAGTGGAATTATATTAGTTATATCATTCAGAATATACTTCTGTTATACATGTGTGTAAACAACCTGAATTCCTTCTGGCCTAATATAACATAATATTACACCTGTTAAAAGATATGAAACATTTAATTAATGGCGGAAAGGGGATACTTGTATATGCTTTACCAATGTAAGGTTGTTATGGTGTTATAGTGTGACAATATTTTGTGTTTTTGTTGAATAAATGATAATCAACTGACTTGTGTTTTAAGAAATATCCGTTGTACAACTGTTCACCTGACGAAGCATAGAATATATGGATTAAAAATGTCTGTCGCTTCAGTCAATTTTCCCAGGGTTGTCGTTAAACGACTTAGACGTACATAATTCTAAATTATGGAACAGTGGTAGACAACTAATTTTAAATTGCAGATGATTTATGCACGACCGTGAACTGTTTAACTAGTTCATGGTAATTTTAAGAAATCTTTTATGTATGGCCATCATCACTCAACCTTTTTCTACACAAAATGCTCTACATATGCAAATCTACGCTGATGTATCATAGTCAGATTCGTTCAAGGCACCTCCCACTAGTAAAATCCTCAGGTGTCAGCGGACCCTACACATGACGTAACCAACGACGGGGATATGCTCAGTTTAACATAGTTGTGAAATCTTAGTAATCGTAATCCAGACATAGAACAAATCAATGCAATAACGACTGATCATTTCTTTATTGCGTAATATTATTATACATTGACTCCGTTTTGAGTTTGTAAAGAATATTGAAATTCAGTTTTTCATAATTCATTTCATTTCAACAAATTTTATTGACAGATGGAAAAGTCAATTGGATTGAATAACAGGCTAAAGCCTATATAAATTATCTCCATAGGTCGAACAAGTTTAACAAATCAATATTCATTATATGATAATTATGATATGTGATATGAAATTTTATAAACATATACACAAATGATAACAATAACTATATAAGGGGAGGTAACTCATTTGAATGAAATTATAACAAGATAACACAAGAATTTAGAACACAACCAACACATCCACTCACACAAAGTACAATAGCTACAAACATAGTTAATGTTTAGTATATACATGTAGTTGAAATTAATTAGTAGTAAGTATAATTAACCGTGCACATACAAATTATTTAATTTAACTACCGTTGAGTGGCTAGACCTATTTCATAATTCTCAGACATACTACATATGTAAGTATACAACATGAGGTCAGTATACGTTACATATATATGGAAGATAACAATGACGTGAGGGCTATGATAATTAACTAATGATGTATATCCAATAGATTTTCGTTTATTTTTTTCTGGAATGTTTCTTATATTTGACAAAACTTTAACATTTCATATGATAAAAGGTCCAAACAATTTAAGGTCTGGGATAAGTAGATTAGAAATTCATAGAATATTTTTGTCTAATTTGTCACGTGTTCACATTTAAACAGGTAATACTATGCATCGTCAATTGCGTTAAGACACTGACTAGAAGTTCTGATCGTTTGTGCATTTTAATCCATCTTTCCAGTTTATTTTTGTGTTCTAGTCCATCTTCAAGTTTCTTTGGGTATTTCAATTCATCTGCCATGTTTCTTTGGGTATTTCAATTCATCTGCCATGTTTCTTTGGGTATTTTAATTCATCTGCCATGTTTCTTTGTGTATTTCAATTCATCTGCCATGTTTCTTTGTGTATTTCAATTCATCCGCCATGTTTCTTTGTGTATTTCAATTCATCTGCCATGTTTCTTTGGGTATTTTAATTCATCTGCCATGTTTCTGTGTGTATTTCAATTCATCTGCCATGTTTCTTTGTGTATTTCAATTCATCTGCAATGTTTCTTTGTGTATTTCAATTCATCTGCCATGTTTCTTTGTGTATTTTAATTCATCTGCCATGTTTCTTTGTGTATTTCAATTCATCTGCCATGTTTCTTTGTGTATTTCAATTCATCTGCCATGTTTCTTTGTGTATTTCAATTCATCTGCCATGTTTCTTTGTGTATTTCAATTCATCTGCCATGTTTCTTTGTGTATTTTAATTCATCTGCCAAGTTTCTTTGGGTATTTTAATTCATCTGCCATGTTTCTTTGTGTATTTTAATTCATCTGCTATGTTTCTTTGGGTAAATGCATACTTGACGTTGTTAACTTAACAATATTCTGTCTTTAGGCTCACAAGGTAGTTTTCAAGTTCAAAATGTGATTTAAAACATATTATAGGGATGTCCTTTTGAGGAGCCCTCTTTATCGTTAAACCATTTTGTAATGGCCTTGTAATCTTTGTTTTACAACATGTTTCATGTAATCACTATTACATGTACATGTTTTATTATACTCTGACAAAATTGACGTCGTTTCTGTGTATATATTGTGGGCATCATTTAACCATGTGAACCTTATGGTTCCATTTTTTTAAATTACACATTAGGCTATGCATATTGCTGGGCAGATTATAACTTGGAATAGATTTTAACAAGGAAATAATTGCAGATTGTAAATATATGTTTTCAATAGCATTGCTGAGAAAAGAGCAAGCGGTTATCATCACAAATACAACCAGTGTAGTTGACAACATTGAATTATACATGCCTAGTATACCCACTTATCTTCTTTATTACCCTGTACAGTAATATATCAAGGACCTGCTCTGGTGAAAAGTCAAACTTTTTAAATGTTATACCTCATTTTAAAGGGGAAAATACACAGATGTGAAAAATAAAAATCATATGTCGGTGTACTCGTTTTTGAGCTATTGTTCATCACAAATTAGAATGTGACATTATATGTGATTTTACGTGAAATCTGTTGTTTTGATCATACACGACAAATCAAAGCAATATCTTGAAAGTGTATTATCAGATATGCATGAATATTTTTGGAATTGACAAAACTAGCATATTCCTTATAATCAAGAAGTTAAATTGATCTAGCTCATTATTTTTTAATCAGAATAGCAAGTAATCCTTAACCCCTTAATTTTTAAATAAAAAATACCCAGTTTTTCACCATTTTTGCTAGGTCTAACGCTTAATATAGAAAGTTCTGCTAACAAACTTTTAAAGATAATTTGCAGATCAAATGGGTAAAGTTTCTTTCTTTCTAAAACTGATACAAACATATTGGGTCAGTGTGCTTACATTTTTGCCCACAGCAAATGTTTGTTTTTCAGTTTTTTTTTCAGGTTATTATTTTTTAGTGTTCCGGTTACACTGAAATGTGAAACTCAAATGCACAACCTGAGTAATTTCCCACTTTGTTGTTTACTATTTTCATGTTATTGATCATTGCAAAAAAAAAATACAGCAAACATGATTTTGGAAACATTTAATATTGCCAACGAAATGATGGTTTTAGTGAAAACAGTTTAAAAGTTCAAAAATGTAAAATTTGAGCCTTGTACAAAATGTAAGAAACAGTAACTTTCAAAATGTCCGCCAAATGTACATTTTTATGATTTTTTTAAAACAAATCTCACTTATATAAGAAGTCTGAAATTTTGACACATTATTCAGATACAGTCTTTCTATAAAATTGCCATTTTACGCATGTTACTCATAACAATTTTGTTTTTATTTAAGTTCGAAACGAGACATAAACGTGACTGAAGCCTCAGAAGAGCAGATCCTTAAAGGATACTTTACTAGAGCATGTTTTTACTCCCCAGTCTATTGGTCTAAACACTGGGGTCGATTACATTACATGTATGAAATTAAATGAGATACATGAATTATGAAAACAATTTTTATTTGAAAAAAAAAATGCAGGTAAGTGACGGCCTACTCTCATATCAGTTGTTATCGACCGATTAAGCTGTTTTGTGCTTTCCTTCCTACTCGCTAAGTTTAATCTCTCACATAAATGATATACGACACATTTTGAAATGGTGTCGCCAACTTTTCACGGGAATGCTATAAACTAACATTGATTACAGTGTCTATAATTAGTCGGCTCAAAGGATCTAACTTAAAGCCACGGATATGATCTAAATGAAATCAGGGAAATTCTGCAGAGTTAATATATCATTTTATATATTGTTGAGTCATATTTTAGACAGTATGTTGATATGGGTTCAATTTCGTTATATTTACTGAAACTGTAACGCAAGAATAGTTTGACTTTATCTGGCCACCCTAAACTGCTGTAGGAAGAATGTGCCTATATATTCCGTTGTATCATTTCAAACAAAATTAATTTATCAGCATGGCTAGGATAGTTAAATTGTTGGCTTAAATTAAAGGCAAATTACGAATGCGTTTCATTCACAAATTAACACGATACCAACTACGTTGAATCATTATGTACAGTGTATTAAATAGGTGACTCTTGTGTAAGTGAGCCTACGTCACTAAATGCCCGCCTATAGCTGTACCTGAATGATTGACGGTATTCAAGTCTATACAAATATAGCATTGTGTATATTTTCAATGGTCTTGTCGCTAGTTATTGCCCCTACTGTATTACATAGAAATAAAGCTACTTGCCGAACGTTTATGTGATTTGGACTCAAGCGTTTATGCAATGTTGTTTAAGAGTAATAAACCAGTCAAGTTGCAGTGGATGTCTGTTTGTTTTTGAAGGTTTTGGCATCCCATCCTGATACATGATATCAGAAGTGTTCGACATTCACGGTGAGATATCGGATGAAAAAAGATAGTAAATATCTATTTATTTACGGATCGTCTAGCCATATCTGTCTATATTAGCGCCTTTTTTTAGGAAGAAGTAGATCAGACGGAAGAAAGTACTGAACGGAACAGAGAAAAAAGTGTTATAAGGTATTATTGATGAAGTTCATATTACTGTGTAGCTCTCTAATTTATAATATTGAGGGTCGCAGTGTTGTACCTAATCCTTGGTGTTTTTATGATATACCACATTAACAACCAATTTTCTATAATCAAATACATTTATAACTCTAACCCGAACCCTAACCAACCTAAAGACAGTCAATGGCACCATGGTATTTTGTGTTGTGGACATTGATACATTAGTCCCTATACATTTGTACATCTATCAGTCGACAGAAATGTACCCATGTTAAACTTCCACTCAGAAGAGTTCCGATAGCATTAAAAACACAACTAAAGACAGAGCTGAAGTGTCGTGAATAGGTTGACGTCATCAAACGCCTTGATAGGTGGATGTCGATCCTTGTGGTGGTAAAGAAAACAAGTGATAAATTGATTATAGTATTAACCCAAAACCCTTAAATCAGGCACTTAAAACGGAAAAACCTCATATTGGCCACATATTTACTTAAACAGACCTCATCTTTGATCTGGAGAAAGAAGGGAAGATATAAAATATGCCAAGTCAAAGTGCCGTGAAAAGGTGTTCAAAGACTAATAGGGTTTGTCAAAATGTCTGAGGAAAATGAATGATCTGATGATGTGAGCCAATCAGAATATTACAAGGACGCGGAATATAAGTGAACATATACATATGAATAAGCGTTTCAGAAGATAAAGGACGCTGACATTACTGCTCCTATTTTGAGGTTTTTTATCCTACACTGAGCGCAACGGTTCAGTGTGGTGCATCGCAAACAGGTCTTAGTGCTGTGTTATTGCAAGAGAATCAACCGATCATATACCATCATATCAAAAAAACATCTGAATATGATGTGGACATATTCTACAAACCAGGAAAATTATGTACATTGCAAATACGTCATATGTGCCTATGAAAAGCAAGTCACGTCCAGAAAGGAACAGTGTCTAGAAGAAGTGTTTAGTGTGCAGGTGGCACTGACCCTTTTATAGCAATACTCGATTGGAGAACACTCCCACAGGAATGATGACAAGCCCACCACAGAGGCTTATGATACGACGGACGAACACACTATCAAACTTTTCAGAAATACCCCTCAAATCTGCTATTGCAGACAGGGAAGTCATCAAAAGAGATATATACATTTATTTGAAAAAGAAAGAAACAAGAGAGAAACTACAATGTCGATCAACGTATTCTGTAATCCCTACATCTAGGGGACCAGGTAAGGCTTCTAAAAAGCCTTTGAAAGGTGAGGTTATTAAAAAAAACAAGTTGGAACCGGAATAACTTAAGGCCACAAGGGAACCATCTATACTTCCGGATCACGATATATTTGCCGAACCATCCATTTCTGACTCAAAGGAAGAAAACTCTATGATTATTAGTTATGTACCAGAAATACGACTAGAACCACCTAAACCATCCAACCACCACAACGAAGGTGTCACCTCATATGATTACCTCTAGGAGTGGACGGATATCAATACCACCGTCAAAACCTGATCTTTAAAATCATTTCTTAGAATTTCTGTGAAAAAAGTATATGTTATATGGAATCAAGCGTCTATGTCCATTTGTATTGCGGTGATCAGAACTGCGATAGCAAACAAAAGGATTGTCGCTTTCATAATCCCCTTATAACTGAGTACACTAGTGGAACGAGAAATTAGCGCAGCATTGATACAAATTGGTTCAATATGAATAACATCTAACATTAAGGCAGTCTATCTGGAAACGCAAATAGATAACGATAGCCACACCTACGGATATAATTGAAATTGAAATATCTTATATTCCCAACACACAAAGTCAGAATAGAAAAATAAATGTATAATAACAAAACGCGAGGACAGCACTGAAACTAGAACATCTTGTATACCAATACTCACAATTAGAATTGACCGTAAAATATCATATATAAATATAATGAAAAGACAGAATTGAAATTGAAATAGCTGGCAATCCCGAAATGCATCTACAGAACTGGACAACAAATCTCACAAGCTAAAAAGTCGACGTAAGAATTGAAAATAGAAAATCTTATAATTCCAATACTCAAAATAGAACTGAAAATTATAAAATAGTATTATCATAGAACCAAAACACAAAGGCAGAAATAAAAATACCAATAGATGAAGGATGCCAGAGCCACAAAACACAAACAGAAATAAAACTACCTGAACATTAAGTATGTCAGAGACAAAACACACAAACAGAAATAAAACTACATGTAAATTAAGTATGTCAGAGCCATAACACACAAACAGAAATAAAACTACATGAACATTAAGTATGTCAGAGCCACAACACACAAACAACAATAAAACTACCTGTAAATTAAGTATGTCAGAGCCACAACACACAAACAAAATAAAACTACCTGAACATTAAGTATGTCAGAGCCACAACACACAAACAACAATAAAACTATCTGTAAATTAAGTATGTCAGAGCCACAACACACAAACAGAAGTTAAACTACAAGTAAATTAAGCATGTCAGAGCCACAACACACAAACAGATACAAAACTACCTCTAAATCAAGTATGTCAGAGCCACAACACACAAAGACGGAAAATAATTATATCACAGCTCAAACACTCACAGATGAAACTGAACACGAAATGTATCATAACTTCAATATTACTGGACAAAATTGAAATAAAGCAATTATATCATTACCATAAAACGAAAAGACAGAATTGAAAATGGAATGACAGGTCTTAAAACCCCCAAACACAAAGGCAGAATTGAAATTAAGATATCTTGCAACCACTATACGCAAGACAAAGCTGAATATAAAATATATCTAAACCCCAGAACAGAAACACAGAATTAAAAAGATATCTTACGAGCACAACGCACAAAGCAAGAATCTTATATCCTAAACTTTATGACGCTAACACTCAAAGAAAAAAAAAGAAAAATAGTGCCAAGACGTGTTTTGTATAACGCCCTAACAACAGTTATGGTCCTTTATGGACGGCTAACACTAACGGACAGACTCGGAAATAAAAAAAAATTGCGTCAGCACACATAAAAATGGACTTTGGCTAAAATTTATCATGGCGGCAACACTCACGAAAAGAACCGGAGCTAACAATATAGCATTGCATTAAAGGACCAAACTGGAGCTATAGTAACTCCTAGACTCAAAACTCAAGATAGGTATTTCCACCATCTCATTTATCTATCAAGAAATATCACAATTAAGCGTTGAAATGCTATGTATGGTATTTATGATATATTTGAACGCTAGAGGTTTGCAAGCTCTGGCGTTCAAATAGATCATAGATACCATCCAAAAACAGTTCAACGCTTATACTTACATTTCCCTTACTTTTTAAAATGTTTTTCGTTAAAAGATCATGTCAAAATTTATAATTCCGCCTTATCGAAGGTCATCAATTTTTTTCGTCAATAGATTGAACAACTGGAACATGGTCGTTTGCTTATTGGCAAACAAAATCGTACATAAAAAAAATTCATAACACTTCAATTTTGTTTAATATTTTATCATCAATATAATGCGCACATGGCATATTTTCACAGTAATTAACGTAGAAAAAAATATTCCTCGTTGAAATTTATTTTCAACAATGTTTTGATTTCTACTTTGGATATGTTGTAGTTCAGGTCTGTGTTTTATAAATACGGCGAGAATTGTGTCACCTGATGCATGGCATTTAAACGTACATCAACGACACAACTCTCAAAGAGACTATATAGTGACATGCCAAGCAAATGTATATATATTACCGTAACACCAGGAACCAAAAGCTGCAATTCACCTTTGTACTTTCAGATACCTATTAGAAGATATGTTGACAGCTTATATCAATTTTTCATGCATTGGTTTAACGGAAACGAATTTCCTTTATACTGCATGAAATAGAAACAGTGCAGCATTTGCTTGTTAATATTAATATATTTATATTTAAAAGGAAACCTATTCTTCAAGCTGTCAAAACGCAGAAGGTAATCTCAAAATACAAATAAGCAATTATGAAGTTGTAGGATTAGTAGCTAGATCGAATATAAATTGGTTGCACTTAACAGTTGATCTGTTGACATTGTAATTAAATATTGAGTAATTTATGAAATATAAAAACATGTACATCTATAATACATTTGTATAAAAAAACATCCAATTGATTTACTCAATATAGACTTTTTGACATAATTTTGATACTAAAAACGTATTATTTACCTAATTAACATTTCTGGAACAAGATTCATTGTTTAAAGGCCTAATTTGTATTTCGAATTAACATGTTTGTTGATATATCAAACACAATCTCAAAAAATATGTTAATCTGAAATGATTATTTTTTTCAAGAATGCATCATTTGTATGTTTTTAGGTTTACGATGTAAGATTGTTAACCTATATATCCTATAAACGACAATCAGACACAATCTAAATTAATCCTGTAACAAATAAGTGCCGTTCGGAAGAGGTTGCTTCCTGTAGTTAATTATGTTACTCTGAACAACGTAACATGTGACATTCGGAAGGGTTGTTGCTTTAGCAGTTACTCTAAACAACTTAACATGTGACATTCGGAAGTGTTGTTGCTTTAGCAGTAACTCTAAACAACTTAACATGTGACATTCGGAAATGTTTGTTGCTTTAGTAGTTACTCTAAACAACTTAACATGTGACATTCGGAAGGGTTGTTGCTTTAGTAGTTACTCTTAACAACTTAACATGTGACATTCGGAAGGTTTTATTGCTTTAGTAGTTACTCTAAACAACTTAACATGTGACATTCGGAGGGGTTTGATGCTTTAGTAGTTACTCTAAACAACTTAACATGTGACATTCGGAAGGTTTTATTGCTTTAGTAGTTATTCTAAACAACTTAACATGTGGCATTAGGAGGGGTTTGTTGCTATAGTAGTTACTCTAAACAACTTAACATGTGACATTCGGAAGGGTTGTTGCTTTAGTAGTTACTCTAAACAACCAACTTAACATATGACATTCGGAAGGGTTGTTGCTTTAGTAGTTACTCTAAACAACCAACTTAACATATGTCATTCGGAAGGGTTGTTGCTTTAGTAGTTACTCTAAACAACTTAACATGTGACATTCGGAAGGGTTGTTGCTTTATTAGTTACTCTAAACAACTTAACATGTGACATTCTGGAAGCGTTGTTGCTTTAATAGTTACTCTAAACAACTTAACATGTGACATTCGGAAGGGTTCGCTGCTTTAGTAGTTACGCTAAACAACTTAAAATGTGACATTCTGGAAGGGTTGTTGCTTTATTAGTTACTCTAAACAACTTAACATGTGACATTCGGAAGGGTTGTTGCTTTATTAGTTACTCTAAACAACTTAACATGTGACATTCTGGAAGCGTTGTTGCTTTAATAGTTACTCTAAACAACTTAACATGTGACATTCGGAAGGGTTCGCTGCTTTAGTAGTTACGCTAAACAACTTAAAATGTGACATTCTGGAAGGGTTGTTGCTTTAGTAGTTATTCTAAACAACTTAACATGTGACATTAGGAGGGGTTTGTTGCTTTAGTAGTTACTCTAAACAACTTAACATGTGACATTCGGAAGGGTTGTTGCTTTAGTAGTTACTCTAAACAACCAACTTAACATATGACATTCGGAAGGGTTGTTGCTTTAGTAGTTACTCTAAACAACTTAACATGTGACATTCGGAAGGGTTGTTGCTTTAGTAGTCACTCTAAACAACTTAACATGTGACATTCGGAAGGGTTGTTGCTTTAGTAGTTACTCTAAACAACTTAACATGTGACATTCGGAAGGGTTGGTGCTTTAGTAGTTACTCTAAACAACTTAACATGTGACATTCTGGAAGGGTTGTTGCTTTAGTAGTTACTCTAAACAACTTAACATGTGACATTCGGAAGGGTTTGCTGCTTTAGTAGTTACTCTAAACAACTTAACATGTGACATTCGGAAGGGTTTGTTGCTTTAATAATTACTCTAAACAACTTAACATGTGACATTCGGAAGGGTTTGTTGCTTTAATAGTTACTCTAAACAACTTAACATGTGACATTCGGAAGGGTTTGCTGCTTTAGTAGTTACTCTAAACAACTTAACATGTGACATTCGGAAGGGTTTGTTGCTTTAATAATTACTCTAAACAACTTAACATGTGACATTCGGAAGGGTTTGTTGCTTTAGTAGTTACTCTAAACAACTTAACATGTGACATTCTGGAAGGGTTGTTGCTTTAGTAGTTACTCTAAACAACTTAACATGTGACATTCGGAAGGGTTGTTGCTTTAGTAGTTACTCTAAACAACTTAACATGTGACATTCGGAAGGGTTGTTGCTTTAGTAGTTACTCTAAACAACTTAACATGTGACATTCGGAAGGGTTGTTGCTTTAGTTGTTACTCTTAACAACTTAACATGTGCTATTATCTATGTAATTATCGTCGTTTTAAGTCATACATGTACGGTATATGGTAGGTTGCGCTCCAAATACACATGTATCATACGAGGTTTCCATGTGTACGATCAAAGTGGAATATTAACAGACAATAAAACTTACAAAGTGATCATGGCGCCCAACATTCAATAATTGAATGATTTTGATTGGGTCTATGTTAGACTGATATTTTCTCTATTTCTTATTTTTTCCTCTTTCTGTGTTTTGTTTTTATCATTTGAAAGCAACTGGAAACTACATGTGCCATCTGGGTAAAACTCCACCGAGAATGCTCTGATAAATCGTAACTCGAGTTCATTCTAGTTTATCAAACAGATCTAGTAATGTTCCGAAATAGCGGAAAACAATATAAATCCAAGATGGTGTGGATTTTGCTTTCCCGGTCAGTCTCAAAATTGAGCAGGGATAAAAGGGAACCAGAGAAACCTACACATCGAATTTTAGAAATTATATAACCATCCTACTTCCAACAATCAGACAAACAGACAGCAAGGCGGAAATCATGACAATTATCAGATAGAAGACACTCTGAACAAAGATAACAATTTCTTTACTACTTATGACTTTTAATTGTTCCTAAACTTACAAGTAAATGGCGAATGATGGCCAAAAACTTCAACCACGTGACAGCTAAAGAGTTGGAGGAAACTGGGAACAGGATATTCCTCCAGACTCAAAAGCTGATACTATAATGTGATGTAAAATGATATAGACTTTCCAAAAAAGCAGAGCAATCTGTTGTCTACCAGAAAAGTACCGCCAGCACCTCTGCATGTCGTGGTCGAAGTCTCGACGAATTGGAGAACGTGCCTGCAATACAAAACATAATGGCCCAAAGCAGAAAAGGTGTGAAAATGGGGAGGGAGGGTGGGGATATGCCTTTCCAAATATGCCTACCGGATATACTGTGCAAAGGGGATAACTCCAAGATTGTTGGAGGTAACTTGGCACACTGCACATAGTCGTATAATTCATGTGCATACTAGAAAAAGAATTTTTTAAATGCATATCAAATTAGCCCTACAATTAATAAGCCGGTCTTCATGTGACAAATTAAATTATATTTTAGAAATAATTTTTAGTATCAACAAAAGAGTTTAATAATCATATAGTATAAAGGAATTATCATTATCCTATGGGGATCTTCAGCCTAGCGCAAGTTTAAAACATTGCCACCTGGTAACAACAGATACTGATGGTAATTGATTCCTCCTCTTTATTACCATTGATGATATGTAACACCCTCTCAAATATTTCACTTTCTCTGTAGTTAAACTACCCAATCCAGGGATACTTGTAATGTATCTGATGTGTTGTAATGTATTTGACAAATTATAACACAGTTAATATATTTCTCTATTATATCATAAAAAAAATGATTACAATAAGTTTGGCCATCCTTAAGGTTAAACAGAAAATGGTTTCCTCACATACAGAATCAGTGTGTTCCATTATGAGTACCGCGTGTTCCATTATGAGAACAACGTGTTCCATAATGAGTACAGCGTGTTCCATTATAAATACAGCGTGTTCTATTATGAGAACAGCGTGTTCCATTATAAATACAGCGTGTTCCATTGTGAGAACAGCGTGTTCCATTATGAGAACATCGTGTTTCATTATGAGAACAACGTGTTCCATTATGAGTACAGCGTGTTCCATTATGAGTACAGCATGTTCCATTATGAGTACAGCGTGTTCCATTATAAATACAACATGTTATATTATGAGAACAGCGTGTTCCATTATGAGAACAGCGTGTTCTATTATGAGTACAGCATGTTCCATTATGAGTACAGCGTGTTCCATTATAAATACAACATGTTATATTATGAGAACAGCGTGTTCCATTATGAGTACAGCGTGTTCCATTATAAATACATCGTGTTTCATTATGAGAACATCGTGTTCCATTATGAGAACAGCGTGTTCCATTATGATAACAATGTGTTCTATTATGAGTACAGCGTGTTCCATTATGATAACAGCGTGTTCCATTATGAATACAACGTGTTCCATTATGAGAACAGCGTGTGTCATTATGATAACATCGTGTTCCATTATGATAGCAACGTGTTCTATTATAAGTACAGCATGTTCCATTATAAATACAGCATATTCCATAATGAGAACAGCGTGTTCCATTATGAGTACAGTGTGTTCAATTATTAGAACAGCGTGTTCCATTATGAGTACAGCGTGTTTCATTATGAATACAGCGTGTTCCATTATAAGTACAGCGTGTTCCATTATGAGAACAGCGTGTTCCATTATAAATACAGCGTGGTCCATTATGAGAACAGCGTGTTCCATTATGAGAACATCGTGTTCCATTATGAGAACAGCGTGTTCCATTATGAGAACAACGTGTTCCATAATGAATACAGCGTGTTCCATTATAAATGCAGCGTGTTCTATTATGAGAACAGCGTGTTCCATTATACATACAGCGTGTTCCATTATGAGAACAGCGTGTTCCATTATAAATACAGCGTGTTCCATTATGAGTACAGCGTGTTTCATTATGAATACAGCGTGTTCCATTATGATAACAGCGTGTTCCATTATGAGAACAGCGTGTTCCATTATGATAACAACGTGTTCTATTATAAGTACAGCATGTTCCATTATAAATACAGCATGTTCCATAATGAGAACAGCGTGTTCCATTATGAGTACAGTGTGTTCAATTATGAGTACAGCGTGTTCTATTATAGGAAGGTGTTGTTTCAGGAAACCATTGGTGTAAGATACATGTTGTAGAAATAACTTCCATACCTGTTAATGTATTTGGTGGAGAAAAAACAGTAGGATGGAGTATCTTTATTTATAAAGCTGAATTATGTTGAATGTCCTGTAAATAAATAACAAAGTTATAATATCAAGGAAAAGCAAACAAATATGTCAAACATATATTGAGTCATAGAAGTCAACTACATAAAGTTTATAATCTTACTTACCACCAGGCTAAAGTAATAATATGAACTGGTAATGGCATCGTATGTATCATACGATTTTATGTGGAATTTGCTCATAATGAAAATAATGTTGGAAGTATAAAACATAATTGTGTGAAAATGTTATATAGTAACATAAAACAATATGATTCTAAAAATCTAAATATTTTCAATTTAGCAACCTTTGTGTCTTCAATATTTTAATTTATGTCTTAATACTTACATTTTCGGTGTGTGTTGGTTGCATACTTTACTAACGAAAACAAGTGTGTACACGTCAAATGTGGCGCGTAAAAATAAAACCGAACCGGTGCACACATATGGAATTGGTCATTTTAATATATTATGGAGACACCATCCAATCCATATATATCACATACGAAGTTTATACAGGATGGGAGACAGCCACCTCCTCGCTGTTTTTGGCAGTGAAAACATAAACAACGATCTTTCGTCATCTCGTGTCATTAATGTGCCTTAACTTGAAAAAATCGCGGACCCTTCACTAAAATCAACACCATACAGCGATAGATTAGTAATTGCTGAGCATGCAAAAATTGCTTTTAGTTAAATTAGCTATTGATATCTCCGTCATCGGATCGAAAAAGGTCATGCTCATATATCTCGCCACATTCACTTTTTCTCTGTGTTTTCTCCTGTGACCTTGTGAGTTTTATTGACAAGACTATTACCAATTGTGTATTTTTATTGAAGAAATCGATGTATAATGCAGCAATGCAACAGAACACCCACTTTATACATATTGTTTTGTTATCTAATCTTTCGTTTGGATATAAAACTAAAAGTTGTCGGCTTTCAATGCTGTGAATAGAAAACATGGTTCCGAATGGTCAAAATCAACAATGTGTCATCAATCTTATCGCATTGATGATGCATGCATTGATAATAGTTTGATCAAGTTGATTTTTTCTCTTGTGAAAATGTAATGATAATAGGAATTTTACATTAGCTGTTCAATTTGCGATGAAATCCTCATCCGCGAGAGAACATGTTTAACATTGTAATGAGGCGTCAATTATATAAGAGACGGGATTATCCACACCACTGTGAGACAATATATATGTAAGCTACATGTTAAACTGACAAGTATCATTGGCACTCAGTCAAGACATGCATAATATGTTATGTTTTATAATGCAGATTCAGTTTGTTGCATATTTTTTTTTGTTTTGCTGCTTACGATGGCATGGAGAGACATTGCTTTTTTCAAATCCAGGTTGATTATGACTGACGCAAAACAGTTTGACTCAGTGTCTGTTAATCGGTTCTGTGTAGACTTTTTGTCTACTGTAAAGCGTTAATATTAACATAGTCATGCCGTTAAAACGATATATTTACATATTCGTATTACTCTAGGTTTTCTGGTCTATTTGTTAAATAAAAAAACGAAAACTGAAATGTAAAAAATATAAACCTGAATGTAGAAACCGATCGTATGGGGTATTTTTATGACTGACGGAATAGCATTCATACATACATGCATGCATACATACATACATACATACATACATACATACATACATACATACATACATACATACATACATACATACATACATACATACATACATATATACATACGCTTGTGATTCGTAAATTTCGATTGAGGCTCACACACAAAGTTTAATCTTTTGTGTGCATCAGTGCACCACTGTTTTGATATATGATATGTCGTAACCTAGTGGTTGTCGTTTAAAATTGATCAATTTGGATTTAATGAACATGTTCCGGTGCTTGATTATCAATCTCAAAAAGAGATGGAGAAATGCTATGTAAATGTATTACTACACAAGCAGAGGGATACGTATTCTATATTGGTATACATGTACTTCATCATGTAAGGGAATAATCGTAGAGATATATAGATAATTGACATAGCACCGCAAAAGCAAAAACATGATAGATTTGAGCAAAAACTAATTACTTGTTTATTCAAAATCTACTTAGCAATATATCACCAATGCATCACATTTTAACATTATATTATTTTATCAGATGTCGACATATAAATACGAGGGTCACTCTGGTGGCGAGGAATCCACATCCAAGGAGACACATTGAGGCGGTGAGTATTTTATGTATACTGAATCTATAAAACATAAAGGAGACCTAAGTAGGACATGTCTGTAGTGAAATTATAAAACATAAAGGAATCCTTAGTATGACATGTCTGTAGAGAATCTATAAAACATAAAGGAGGGCTAAGTAGGACATGTCTGTAGTGAAATTATAAAACATAAAGGAATCCTTAGTATGACATGTCTGTAGAGAATCTATAAAACATAAAGGAGACCTAAGTAGGACATGTCTGTAGTGAATCTATCAAACATAAAGGATAACTAAGTAGGACATGTCTGTAGTGAATCTATCAAACATAAAGGAATCCTTAGTAGGACATGTCCGTAGTGAATCTATCAAACATAAAGGAGACCTAAGTAGGACATGTCTGTAGTAAATCTATAAAACATAAAGGAGACCTAAGTAGGACATGTCTGTAGTGAATCTATCAAACATAAAGGAGACCTAAGTAGGACATGTCTGTACTGAATCTATCAAACATAAAGGAGACCTAAGTAGGACATGTCTGTAGTGAAATTATAAAAGATAAAGGAGACCTAAGTAGGACATGTCTGTACTGAATCTATAAAACATAAAGGAGACCTAAGTAGGACATGTCTGTAGTGAATCTATAAAACATAAAGGAGACCTAAGTAGGACATGTCTGTAGTGAATTTATCAAACATAAAGGAGACCTAAGTAGGACATGTCTGTAGTGAATTTATCAAACATAAAGGAGACCTAAGTAGGACATGTCTGTAGTGAATCTATCAAACATAAAGGAGGCCTAAGTAGGACATGTCTGTAGTGAATCTATCAAACATAAAGGAGACCTAAGTAGGAGATGTCTGTAGTGAATCTATCAAATATAAAGGAGACCTAAGTAGGACATGTCTGTAGTGAAATTATAAAACATAAAGGAGGGCTAAGTAGGACATGTCTGTACTGAATCTATAAAACATAAAGGAGACCTAAGTAGGACATGTCTGTAGTGAATCTATCAAACATAAAGGAGACCTAAGTAGGACATGTCTGTAGTGAATCTATCAAACATAAAGGAGACCTAAGTAGGACATGTCTGTAGTGAATCTATCAAACATAAAGGAGACCTAAGTAGGACATGTCTGTACTGAATCTATAAAACATAAAGGAGGGCTAAGTAGGACATGTCTGTAGTGAATCTATAAAACATAAAGGAAACCTTAGTAGGACATGTCTGTAGTGAATTTATAAAACATAAAGGAGACCTAAGTAGGACATGTCTGTAGTGAATCTATCAAACATAAAAGAGGCCTAAGTAGGACATGTCTGTAGTGAATTTATCAATCATAAAGGAGACCTAAGTAGGGCATGTCTGTACTGAATCTATAAAACATAAAGGAGGGCTAAGTAGGACATGTATGTACTCAATTCCTAAAATATTAGATAAACTTAAGTAGGACATGTCTGTAGTGAATCTATAAAACATAAAGGAATCCTTAGGAGGGCATGCTTATTCTAAATGAGAACGGAATGTTCTTAGCAGGTGCGTATGCCTAGAAATAAATGAAAATTAAGTAAATACATTTACTTTGATTGATTAAATATAATGTATAATAATAACACAAATATATATTACTTTAGTAACCTTTTGTTTTTGCGAGATGGCTAATATCGTCAGTTCACGGGCCATTGACCTTAATATAAAATATAACCAAATACTTAGTTTGAATTATGACAATGTGCGTGGGGTAGGAGTACTGATATAGTTATATTTACAGCTGTAGGATCGCAACACATGTCAAAAATCGTGATTTTATCTCACAAACGAGCGGTTTCATACAAATGGAGTATTACCATTTTCCTATATTTTCTGTATATCTACTTGATGGGTTAGGCTAGACCTATCCAATGGAGCGATGAGCTTAGGGCCGGGCATCGATGTTTCGGCTCAAGACAAGTTTCATTATAAACAATATTGCAAAACCCAGTAGAATAGCGTTTCGTTCTGAGATTTCTAAGAAACTGTACAAAAATATAAGGAACACCGTTAACAATAAGACATTATATTTCCTTTGTATGCAGGGCTGTAACATCGGGCAGTTCAAGAGAAGTTATGACCCTGGGTTAAGTAACGCTTCGTTGTTGAACATTAAAACTAAATCCAAACGTCTGGGTGCGGAACTTATAGATGTTGTCGAGTCAAGTCAGTTTAGATAGCATAATAGCATATATCAAAACAATCAACTCCTCTTTGTTTTTTTTTCTGTTTTTGTGTCCAAATCTGATACACGGAACAATCTTTCAGAAAGCCAATATACGTATACAGGACAAGAATTTCACTTCATGTATAGTCAAAAGTTAGCTTGGCGTAGTGTGTATCAATCAGTTTTATCATGCTTGGCGTAGTGTGTATCAATCAGTTTTATCATGTTTTCTAAATCAACATCATTTATTTAGAGTCATGGCCTCTAAGTTATGTTTCCTGGTTATATTTTCGTCCCAAGGAATATATGCATAGATCCATTTCCTTAACCTACACAGAAACTTTTAATCAATCTTATTCTAATGTATTGAAACTGGCAGCAGGTATTTGATCTCTATTACCTTCTAAAATGTTGGGGAAGATCATGTCCACATACACCGCCACGATACATACATCATGTAAACTTCGTGAAGATATCGTGTAACTTTGTGTGATCCCATTATTTTATATCCTAATACATTGGTAAATGAATCGTGATGTACCAATTATGCGTTTTCATTTGTTTTGTTTCAGATTTCACTCTTTGCTGACCTTTAGAGTAAAGATGATGGTGAAGGTGGTAATGCTCTTGGTGATTGTTGCGGTGGCGTCTGCTACAATACAAACCATCGAACATGGCAATCCTTACGATGCAGCGATGAATAGTGGACGTAAGTAAACTCACGTATAGATATCTGAGTTTATCAGTAGAATTAAGTATCATGTTGGTCAATTGAATTTATTGGAGACTGTTACAGAAATTCGTCTATCCGGATTTGTATGAATAGATCACGCGAAAACTCTGGAACTCGTGATCTTATGCTGCATGTACATTTACAAGACTCGCCAAGGGCATCTATATTATTTAATATATAAAATATATAAATGTTGCGTAAATTTGATGTGAACGTAATTATGTAATTATGATAAATTTATATAAAAACAGGAATTCAACCCATTAATGTTTAATCATATTATTTCAATCAAACTTCTCGAAATTAGTAATTAGTAAAGGCTGGCAAACGCTGATTACTATCTTTATATGTTTTTTTTATTGTGCAACATCCTGCCACAACTATATATATGCGAGTTAATTTTGAGTTAACCCAAACCCTAATCCCAATCCTCTGAACATATGGATTGAACTGGCAACACATAGATTACCAACCTAAATGTTTAGACCACTACTGTGATTTTCCTTAATATGACGGCGACTCGTCATATGGATTTATCTGTGACCATTCGGACAAGTGAAATCAGGAGGGAGTCATAAGTCCCCCCCCCCCCCCCCCACCCCCCGTGGTCTTTGCTGAGGGTCGGCTGGTACAGACGGATGAAAATGGCCTCACGAATGCCATGTTCTACACACCCCGGGTCGCTATCGACCACATGAACCTCATCCAAGTCAAGGTAATGACATAGGGGATTCAAGATGGATATGTTGGGCCATTTCAGATGATGAAACTGAGCTTAGTCGCCATTACCGAAGAAAGCAATTATTATGGCTTCTCTCCGTCCCGCCAATATATGTCTGTTGACACTGTCAACAGTTCTCTTCATCAGTGGTATCCTCTATTGATAACAATGGGATATTCCTCCACGATTCACCGTCCACACGAACGTTTCGATCTCCAGATTGCGGTTTTTATTTCTGATGATTCTTGAAACTCTTCGCACACATGGCGATCTCTTGATCATCAGTAAAGTTATTGCCATTGCATTTAAAACACAAATGATGTTGGGAAGTCTGATGTTTCTATGAGAATTTTTGTTTATAATTTATCTCATAAAGATAATTTTACAACCAGCACCTAAACACCTATCTATTATTGAGATTACGGCACTGTATTAGGTGTTTAAAGTATCTGTCAGACGCGATTTTATACATAGGATAGAAGCGCTTAAAAATAATTTTCAAATAATGGACAAAAACGCTATTTTCTAGAAGAAAACGTAAAAAGAAATGTAAAAAGAACATTGAGATTTGGGTATATCGAGTACCTTGTTGGAAATGTTTTTAGTATTAATAGGACATGCAATATATCGTATTTACCGTCCTAACTATAGATATCAGCGGTGGTAACTTTAAGAAGGAAAAAAATCAACACTTTACACAAATGGTAAAGTTGTGATCTTTTTGCAGGTTTGGGTAGGTGATAAAGCTCTCCATACGCTAAATTATTTTGAAATGACTGAATATGGAAGACATTCCGGATATCGTTTCTTTATTCTTCATTAAAAAGATTCACAAAATGCTTAAAATATAAATATTATCGGCGGTTTACCTACTGTTCCAGTATTTTTGTTTTTAGTTTATATTTCAAACTCTCCTACGTCCTTGAAACAAATAATCAATTAACAGAGTAATTTTCTTGATAACGCAGAGATAAGTTAATGTTTGGTGTTATAATTGTCAATGATGATATATCGGCTAATTTGCTGGATGTGAGAAAAGTCTATACCCGGAATGTTTAGGAGCTCAGCAATCCGACCGCCGAATGTTGACTCATGTTAGGGGTTTGGCTTTGAGCGAAACTATTATCATATCGTTATACTTTGGATTGAATACTGGATCAAATACAGGGTTGATGGGATTATATTTTATTTGTGCTGAATAATGCAGTGGCAATTTCGCTCTACGATCTTCGAATGATGGTTACTTTGCTTCCAAATAAATGCTATTAATAGTTGTTTTGAAAGTTACAATTGCAAGACATAGAAAATATTAGACTTACGTGCTGGTCAATACATACAGAACCATAACTATGTTTTGATCGGATATGTGATTGATGGAGACCGATCTGCACCCCTATCAGCATCGAGAAACGCCAAGGGCCTTTTTACATTGACCTTTTAGATAGTTTATGAGTGGTATGAATGTGTTTTGAGTCATTATCAGTTCTGGAAATTTAGATTGTTTAACAACAGGTATTGGACTACCATTCAGATTAAAAAAATAGATCGTCATTTTTTCCCCCCGGTTTTGACAAAATGCATGCTGATGGTTTCGGATGTTATACACCTAGGCCGCTTTCATCTGACCATGTCTTAAGTTTATTTACGCACAGCTGTAGCTACCGTTCTATTCTGTTCATGTGTTCAAATCTGTAATAAATAAGGACATCATCGAAAAAATGACCCCTCTGTAAAGGTCTCAGACATCAAACTAAATTGTTGAGTTTTAGACCAAACCACGTGACAGACACTGAATGCTTCCTTGTGGTGCACTTACAAACCACCTTGTTAAGCGGTCTTGATATAGATGGTGCACTAACATTACAAATTATCATACATGATGACCAATAATAAGAATGTTCTTCAATTCCTTCCTCAACAAACGGACATTTATTACTAATGAATGTTATATTATTCTATTGCGTATCATAAGTTAAGTTAAAATGATACAACTGTTTTATTTAGATCCAGTGATTGGCGACAACTACGACTTTCCATGGAAGCGTCACGAACACCGTCCGATGAAGTGTTACTGCAGATGGATCTATACATAAACTGGGAGTACGGATGAATTATATGGAAGGGTAAACTCGTCATAAACCAAAACCCAACGTAACGTCATTATAAAAACGTGTAAACAGAGCTATTATCGTGGTGTGTGTTTGGCTCTCTTTTTACAGTTTATTTACATCTTTATCTTACTATGAGAGTAGGCTGAATTTAGTCTGGACAACCCCATCTGAATGTAGTTTTATCCATTTTTGTTGAAACTTCTCAGATGTAGTCAGCATCGGCAAAGTTGTTGTCTGCCTCAAATCTTTTGTAGATTCATAACATATGAACAATAAAGGTCGTGCATCAGTGTGTACTGTTTGCTGCTATTTCGCCCATTTTTTATTTCCATTTTTTTTTTCAGATTACAATTCTGACAGATCCAAATCCGCATGAAGATGCATAATTTGACAACAAAAGTAACATTCGTATCTTAGAGATTTATTAATCATGAATAAAAGCTTGCAATACAATGTTTGTGATTATTTTAATTTTACAGAGCATAGTGCGATGCTAATGTGAAATCTAACTTTACAGATACATACGTGCGACATTAGGCGTCAGTGGGATAACACTATGAAGTGGTATTAAAGCAGACAAACATAAATATACCAGAGCCTCCAAAACAAAACACTCCTTTACCACACGCATGCAGCGCATAAAATAGGACGTTAATCACTTTAATCAATCCTACAATTAATCGTATTTAAATAAAATTAACCTTTAGATACTAATTTAATATAACTGTTACAGCTGTTTTCATTCTCTGTAACAGAAAAGGATAAACATATAGCAAGCATTGTAAATTATGCGTGAGCTTTCATTATTTAAGATTTACAGTAATGAAACCCTCAAAAGAAATAAGACTGCGGTCATTTCCGTGGACACATTCAGTAAGCGTCCTTCAGTGTCGTCTCTTCGATAAATGTTACATTTAGTAGGATGATTTCGTTCCATCAATGTTCATTTAATAAGTATCCAACTGCTGTAAACGGTGCACTGATGTAACATCAGTGTTCTTTATTTTTTTACCTTGATAGATCGATTATCATGGACATTTTTGACATAAATACACATGACTACGACATCATGTGAAGCTAATTACGTTAGTTTACAACAATAGGCATACTTATGTAGGAAGATGATTTACCAAATACTAACCAAAGGCAATAGAACACTGACTAGTCAATGAAACGAAACCTAGCAATAGGCGGAACTATGTAGGGGGAATCAGTAAGTAGTCCTTGCACCTGTAACAATAAAGGTCATTATGGGACTGTTGTCAAGGAAACACCATAAGTTAATAAAGAAGACATAAGAGAACGCATAAAAATGCATCAGATAAAGATCAAATATCACAATTGAAGAAAAGAGAAGTAAACAGCACAGTAAGAAAAACATATGTGACTACCTCACTAAACAACCTACGGGAGGCCTGTCGAATGACATCTGTGACTACATCACTATACAACCTACGGGAGGCCTGTCGAATGACATCTGTGACTACCTCACTATACAACCTACGGAAGGCCTGTCGAATGACATCTGTGACTACCTCACTATACAATCTACGGGAGGCCTGTCGAATGACACCTGTGACTACATCACTAAACAACCTGCGTCAGGCCTGTCGAATGACATCTGTGACTACATCACTATACAACCTACGGGAGGTCTGTCGAATGACATCTGTGACTACCTCACTATACAACCTACGGGAGGCCTGTCGAATGACATCTGTGACTACCTCACTAAACAACCTACGGGAGGCCTGTCGAATGACATCTGTGACTACCTCACTATACAACCTACGGGAGGCTTGTCGAATGACATCTGTGACTAACTCAATAAACAACCTACGGGAGGCCTGTCGAATGACATCTGTGACTACCTCACTATACAACCTACGGGAGGCCTGTCGAATGACATCTGTGACATCAGTAAGTAATGTAATGTTAATCATACAAACACCCAGTAAATAATATAATATAAATCATACAAACTCCCGGTAAGTAATATAAGAAAAAAATCATACAAATCCCCGGTAAGTAATATAACATAAATCATACAAACCCCCGGTAAGTAATATAATATAAATCATACAAACCCCCGGTAAGTAATATAATATAAATCATACACTCTCCCGGTAAGTAATATAATATAAATCATACAAACCCCCGGTAAGTAATATAATATAAATCATACACTCTCCCGGTAAGTAGTATAATATAAATCATGCAAACCCCCGGTAAGTAATATAATATAAATCATACACTCTCCCGGTAAGTAATATAATATAAATCATACAAACCCCTGGTAAGCAATATAATATAAATCATACACTCTCTCGGTAAGTAATATAATATAAATCATACAAACCCCCGGTAAGTAATATAATATAAATCATACACTCTCCCGGTAAGTAATATAATATAAATCATACAAACCCCCGGTAAGTAATATAATATAAATCATACAAACCCCCGGTAAGTAATATAATATAAATCATACACTCTCCCGGTAAGTAATATAATATAAATCATACACTCTCCCGGTAAGTAAT
Source organism: Pecten maximus (assembly GCF_902652985.1). Lineage (NCBI taxonomy): Eukaryota > Metazoa > Mollusca > Bivalvia > Pectinida > Pectinidae > Pecten > Pecten maximus. The sequence goes on along the minus strand of NC_047028.1, from coordinate 59,346 downwards.
ATAATATAAATCATACAAACCCCCGGTAAGTAATATAATATAAATCATACAAATCCCCGGTAAGTAATATAATATAAATCATACAAACCCCAGTAAGTAATATAATATAAATCATACACTCTCCCGGTAAGTAATATAATATAAATCATACAAACCCCCGGTAAGTAATATAATATAAATCATACAAACCCCCGGTAAGTAATATAATATAAATCATACACTCTCCCGGTAAGTAATATAATATAAATCATACAAACCCCCGGTAAGTAATATAATATAAATCATACAAACTCCCGGTAAGTAATATAATATAAATCATACAAACCCCCAGTAAGTAATATAATATAAATCATACACTCTCCCGGTAAGTAATATGATATAAATCATACAAACCCCCGGTAAGTAATATAATATAAATCATACAAACCCCCGGTAAGTAATATAATATAAATCATACACTCTCCCGGTAAGTAATATAATATAAATCATACAAACCCCCGGTAAATAATATAAAATAAATCATACAAACCACCGGTAAGTAATATAATATGAATCATACAAACCCCCGGTAAGTAATATAATATAAATCATACAAACCCCCGGTAAGTAATATAATATAAATCATGCAAACTCTCGGTAAGTAATATAATATAAATCATACAAACCCCCGGTAAGTAATATAATATAAATCATACAAACCCCCAGTAAGTAATTTAATATAAATACTACACTCTCCCGGTAAGTAATATAATATAAATCATACACTCTCCCGGTAAGTAATATAATATAAGTCATACAAACCCCCGGTAAGTAATATAATATAAATCATACAAACCCCCGGTAAGTAATATAATATAAATCATACAAACCCCCGGTAAGTAATATAATATAAATCATACAAACCCCCAGTAAGTAATATAATATAAATCATACAAACCCCCAGTAAGTAATATAATATAAATCATACAAACCCCCGGTAAGTAATATAATATAAATCATACAAACCCCCAGTAAGTAATATAATATAAATCATACCAACCCCCGGTAAGTAATATAATATAAATCTTACAAACCCCCGGTAAGTAATATAATATAAATCATACAAACCCCCAGTAAGTAATGTTATATAAATCATACAAACCCCCGGTAAGTAATATAATATAAATCATACAAACCCCCGGTAAGTAATATAATATAAATCATACAAACCCCCAGTAAGTAATATAATATAAATCATACACTTTCCCGGTAAGTAATATAATATAAATCATACAAACTCCCGGTAAGTAATATAATATAAATCATACACTTTCCCGGTAAGTAATATAATATAAATCATACAAACCCCCAGTAAGTAATATAATATAAATCATACAAACCCCCAGTAAGTAATATAATATAAATCATACAAACTCCCGGTAAGTAATATAATATAAATCATACAAACCCCCGGTAAATAATATAATATAAATCATACAAACCCCCAGTAAGTAATATAATATAAATCATACAAACCCCCGGTAAGTAATATAATATAAATCATGCAAACCCCCGGTAAGTAATATAATATAAATCATACAAACCCCCGCTAAATAATATAATATAAATAATACACTCTCCCGGTAAGTAATATAATATAAATCATACAAACCCCCGGTAAGTAATATAATATAAATCATGCAAACTCTCGATAAGTAATATAATATAAATCATACAAACCCCCGGTAAGTAATATAATATAAATCATACAAACCCTCGGTAAGTAATATAATATAAATCATACAACCAACAGGTAAGTAATATAATATAAATCATAAAAACCCCCAGTAAGTAATATAATATAAATCATACAAACTCCCGGTAAGCAATATAATATTAATCATACAAACCCCCAGTAAGTAATATAATATAAATCATACAAACTCCCGGTAAGTAATATAATATAAATCATACAAACCCCCGCTAAATAATATAATATAAATAATACACTCTCCCGGTAAGTAATATAATATAAATCATACAAACCCCCGGTAAGTAATATAATATCAATCATGCAAACTCTCGGTAAGTAATATAATATAAATCATACAAACCCCCGGTAAGTAATATAATATAAATCATACAAACCCTCGGTAAGTAATATAATATAAATCATACAACCAACAGGTAAGTAATATAATATAAATCATACAAACCCCCAGTAAGTAATATAATATAAATCATACAAACTCCCGGTAAGTAATTTAATATAAATCATACAAACCCCCAGTAAGTAATATAATATAAATCATACAAACTCCCGGTAAGTAATATAATATAAATCATACAAACCCCCGGTAAGTAATATAATAAAATCATACAAACCCCCGGTAAGTAATTTAATATAAATCCTACAAACCCCCGGTAAAGTCCAAAAGAATAAATAAATAGACCTCTGGGAGGTACAATTGAATACATTCATACAGACCCATGATATGTAAAAGACGATAAATTCAGGAAATAAAATATAAATCATCAATACCCTCGTGAAATAGTATAATACAAAACTCTTGTCAGTAAAATAAGGACAAATAATGATAAGGAACCATATCAAGTGTCTCATCAAGGACAAGTAGTGATAGGGAACCATATCAAGTGTCTTATCAAGGACAAGTAATGTTGAGGAACCGTAACACGTGTCTTATCAAGGACAAGTAATGGTATGGAACCATATCAAGTGTCTTATCAAGGACAAGTAATGTTGAGGAACCATAACTAGTGTCTTATCAAGGACAAGTAATGGTATGGAACCATATCAAGTGTCTTATCAAAGAAAAGTAATGTTGAGGAACCGTAACACGTGTCTTATCAAGTCCAATGTAATGTTGAGGAACCGTAACACGTGTCTTATCAAGGACAAGTAATGGTATGGAACCATATCAAGTGTCTTAAAAGGACAAGTAATGATATGGAACCATAACTAATGTCTTATCAAGGATAAGTTATGATATGGAACCATAACTAGTGTCTTATCAAGGATAAGTAATTATAAGGAACCATATCAAGTATCATATCAAGGACAAGTAATGTTGAAGAACCGTAAAAAGTGTCTGATCAAGGACAAGTAATGTTGAAGAACCATAGTAAAAAGTGTCTTATCAAGGACAAGTAATGTTGAAGAACCGTAAAAAGTGTCTTATCAAGAACAAGTAATGATGGGGAACCTTAACAAGTGTCTTATCAAGGACAAGTAATGATGGGGAACCTTAACAAGTGTCTTATCAAGGATAAGTAGTGATAGGGAACCTTAACAAGTGTCTTATCAAGAACAATTAACGATAGTGAATCATATCAAGTGTCTTATCAAGGACAAGCAATGACAAAGAACCATACCAAGTGTCTTATCAAGGACAAGTAATGATAAGGAAACATATCAAGTGTCTTATCAAGGATAAGTAATGATAAAGAACCATACCAAGTGTCTTATCAAGGATAAGTAATGATAAAGAACCATACCAAGTGTCTTATCAAGGACAAGTAATGATAAGGAACCATATCAAGTGTCTTATCAAGGATAAGTAATGATAAGGAAACATATCAAGTGTCTTATCAAGGATAAGTAATGATAAAGAACCATACCAAGTGTCTTATCAAGGACAAGTAATGATAAGGAACCATATCAAGTGTCTTATCAAGGATAAGTAATGATAAGGAAACATATCAAGTGTCTTAACAAGGATAAGTAATGATAAAGAACCATACCAAGTGTCTTATCAAGGATAAGTAATGATAAGGAACCATATCAAGTGTCTTATCAAGGACAAGTAATGATAAAGAACCATACCAAGTGTCTTATCAAGGATAAGTAATGATAAGGAAACATATCAAGTGTCATATCAAGGATAAGTAATGATAAAGAACCATACCAAGTGTCTTATCAAGGATAAGTAATGATAAGGAAACATATCAAGTGTCATATCAAGGATAAGTAATGATAAAGAACCATACCAAGTGTCTTATCAAGGATAAGTAATGATAAGGAACCATATCAAGTGTCTTATCAAGGATAAGTAATGATAAGGAAACATATCAAGTGTCTTATCAAGGATAAGTAATGATAAAGAACCATACCAAGTGTCCTATCAAGGACAAGTAATGATAAGGAACCATATCAAGTGTCTTATCAAGGATAAGTAATGATAAGGAAACATATCAAGTGTCTTAACAAGGATAAGTAATGATAAAGAACCATACCAAGTGTCTTATCAAGGATAAGTAATGATAAGGAACCATATCAAGTGTCTTATCAAGGACAAGTAATGATAAAGAACCATACCAAGTGTCTTATCAAGGATAAGTAATGATAAGGAAACATATCAAGTGTCATATCAAGGATAAGTAATGATAAAGAACCATACCAAGTGTCTTATCAAGGATAAGTAATGATAAGGAAACATATCAAGTGTCATATCAAGGATAAGTAATGATAAAGAACCATATCAAGGGTCTTATCAAGGACAAGTAATGATAAAGAACCATATCAAGTGTCTTATCAAGTCCAATGTAATGTTGAGGAACCGTAACAGGTATCTTATCAAGGAGAAGTTATAAAGGGGAACTAGAACGAGTGTCCTATCAAGGACGAATAATGAAAGATAACCATAACAAGTGTCTTAAATAGGACATAGTGATGGGGAACCATGTTAAGTGTCTTAACTAGGACATAATGATAGCGAACCTTAACAAGTGTCTTAACTAGGACATAATGATAGCGAACCTTAACAAGTGTCTTAACTAGGACATAATGATAGCGAACCTTTGCAAGTGTCTTATCAAGGAGAAGTAATAAAGGGGAACTATAACGAGTGTCTTATCAAGGCCACGTTATGATGAGGAACCATAGCAGGCGTTTGATTAAGGATAAGTAATGACGGGTAACCATAACTTGTCTTAACTAGGATATAATGATAGAGAACCAAGACAATTGTCTTATCAAGGACAAGTAATGATCGGGAATCGTAACAGGTGTCTTACCAAGGACAAATAATGGCGGGAAACTATAACGAGTGTATTATCCATGACAAGTAATGATAAGGAACCATATCAAGTGTCTTATCAAGGACAGGTAATGAAGGGAAACTATAACGAGTGACATACCATGGAGAAGTTATGATATGTAACCATAATAAGTGTCTTATCAAGGACCAGTAATGAAAGGAACCATAACAGGTGTCTTATCAAGAACAAATTATGATGAAGAACCATAATTGATGTCTTATCAAGGACCAGATATGATGAGGAACCATAACTAGGGTCTAAACAAGGACATACTGATAGGGACCTAAATACTTAATAAGGGCATGTAATGATGTTGAACCTTAACGAGCATAGTGTCCTATTTGTCATTATTATTTATTTGTAAAATATAAGTGTGATCAAAGCTGTCTTACCATCTGGAACATGAACATTTTTTTTCTAAATGCATGTCACTTGTAATTGAATGACGTAAATCAAAATGGCAACCGTAAACATATCTATTTTCTACAAGTTAATGGGATTACAACCCCCTGGTGTAGGTCTTTACAAACGCAGCATCACACAATGTCACTGGAATAATACCCGTGTCCTATCGTTAACTCTTTCTACTGGAGTTCTGATTGTAACTGATCATTTTCCCATGACCTAAACCAAAACACAAAATAATACAATTTCGTTTTTTGTTTGAATTCCTTGCATCTTTATTTGAAAATAAACATCATATTGTATAGTATCATTTGACCATAAGGCTGCATATTTGTTTACTGTTAATTAAAGTTTAAAAGAACTCACTTAATTTATTTGTAGATGTCATACCTACCCTGAATGGCAGTGTACTGATTTATGACTTGCAGATGTGGAATGCTCTATACCCGACTTGGTTATTTATTATCATTATACCTCCGTCAAAGATTGCCTGCGGAGAACGCTTGGCTGCCCCGTAAATTAGTGATATCTAGGGTAAAGTGAGGATGGCGAGGAGAACATATCTACACAAGAAAATAATGTTTTTTCTTATCTGGGTAAGACGTATATCTATATTCTACCAGGGAGGGGCCCCCTAAGCTTGCTTTTCTCTCTCTTACATCCGTCTTTTCTATGTCGTAATTTTCTCATATCCTTAATTAACACATTTCACCATATTGATAATTCTTAATTCTTATCGTTTTTTTTTCAAAATAATCTACGATTGCGCAAAATTCAAAACTGTCTCCATTGTCATTATTTTTTGTGACGTCATAATCATCAGTTTATTACATGGGGTAAACCTATCATTTACATAACCATGCCAAAGTTAAGAATATGGTTACAATATTTGTTCGTTATCATTGATAAAAGTTGTGTTATATATTCCACAGTCTGACATTCATGCTTCATAACATATTTAATCTAAACATTTCTTATGCCTTTGTTCTAAATAACGATATGCACGCCATCACGACACATTGTGTGGCTCGTTTCGATTTTTTTTTTACAGTTTAACCATGGTATATATTTTTTATGTAGATATATGAATTAATTAGAATATAACCCTATCTCAAACATATTCAGAATATTAAGATTTCCTTTAGGATGATTATTATCAAATATAATTGTCTATCGTACGATGGCCGTTCTACATGTATTCGTATCTGCCACAAATCATGAGCACTGGACGAACTGTATCCACGCCATAATTGTACTTATTGCGATCTTACGCCTATAAACCGATATCCATGATGTCATCACAATGTGAATTCACATTGAAACAAAAGTAATGCCAATGCACTTCACGTCACATAAAGGAATCGTTTCTTACCTTGGGAATATGTTGTCGCCAATAGCACAACATTCACTCAGGAAGGAATTTCCATAACATTATACGCGAGAGAAATTCCAGTTATAAGTTGTTTAGGATGAACACTTACACAGCTATGTTCTCAATGCAAATATAAGTACAATCAATTTACCCATTTGCACAAAATGTGTCATACTATTGCACATTAGTGCGAACGATACTTAAAGTGCGTGTGTGTGACTATGTACACAGGTGTGATTGACATTGTTATACATGTATGGTGCTGCCAAGGAGATTGTTTAATTATAAAAAGAAACAAATAGTCTTTAAATAATGATTCTGCTTAGTTAATATTATGGGGACTTTTTCCATTTAAACAAAAATGCAATTAATGTGACTATGTAATTGTTTGACAATATAGACACACGATGACATACTTTTAAACATTTAAGTTTAAAGCAACATAAACACATTTCTTAGTATTAAGGCTAGTTTCCGCTTTAGATGATGTGAATTTTAATCATCATTGTTAAGAATAGGACCAACGCCATTGGTTGAAATAAAGCATATAAAATGCCAGAATGCAGCGTGGTGTTCAGATGTCGCTGAGGAATTCCAGATATATGATATAAGATCAGCCAGTGGACAAAGCTTGGACACGTGGAGGGATGACAGTCTTTTCCTGCTATCCGTAAGTATACCAAGTATATTTTATTTTTTGAAACAATATGTTGAATTAATGAAAATAAATATGTAGGGTTTAGGTAGCATTGTTATTATTTATTTCTCTTTGGCCTTTTACATTTACATCAGTAAAAAATACAGTTTCCCGTTTTTATATTGATCAGTTTTGTTTCTGTTAATCGCAGCTATTCATATGGATATCTAACAATCATATCAAACAGTTTTTCACCTTTACAACGCATCTCCTATTCATTGTTATTGTAAATATAATGTAAAAGATAGAAAATTTATAACGTAATTAATATTATATTTAAATAAAGTCATCAGAAAAGTATTCGGACGCTATGGTTATATCTCATACAAAGCCATTACAAAATTGTAGCATTTTCATTTCACCAATGATTTTTTTACGAAAGTTTTATCTCAAAACATTGTATGATCATGTTGGTAGTTTTATTTGTCTGCTGTATGTATTGTATGGTAAACTAAATCATCCATTTATATTAGATGTCTCCTATTGTTTTATATACCTACAGTACACTTTTATTCACACGTCTCCTGTCGATCACCTATATTGATCGTAGTATTTGTACACATAATTAACAATAAGTAGTCTGCACTAAAGTCTCATGCGTAGTATTATTGTGCGATAGAATAGCAAATCAATTTATGGGCATTCTTGTAAGATGATCAATATTACAGATTGACAAATAAACGGAAGATTTGTTTAATTCTGATAATATGGAAATTATTTTGGTATCATCGCTGATTTGTGTTTTAAAATTTCATTGGTGATTTCCTGTGCTTCAAAGTATAATGATATGCTACCGCTACGTTAACTCCAATGCCTAGTTTAATGCAGTGCTAATTAAAACATCGGGGAGTAACGTGTTCCTGGTGACAGTTTACCTGTATATGTGTAGATATACAGACGTATACAATCCTGAAACTTTATTGTGAATAAACATACGCGATATCAAGATGCCGAGTTCTTCTTTTGCCAAGACAACATTGTACGACTCAACAACTAAGAAATCATTACAATATGTAATGGAGAAATATATATACACCGTATTTGATTAATATTCAAACTCACTGCTATACCAATTAAAACAATATGTCTGACGTGCTGACATAAACATCTTTAGATTCACTTGAAAAAAGAATAATTCTGACAAAATTAGTCAAAAAACTTAAGGAGAGGGTTTGTTATTATAGAAGCGCTAAAGTACGGAATACTATTCCGTAACACCATACACTCCTATGGAGTGGAGTCTGATGTTAGAGAAACGTTAACGTGCGGGATATAATTTGGTTACACCATACACTCCTATGGAGTGGGGTCTGATGTTAGAGAAACGCTAACGTGCGGGATATAATTTGGTTAACCATACACTCCTATGGAGTGGGGTCTGATGTTAGAGAAACGCTAACGTGCGGGATATAATTTGGTTACACCATACACTCCTATGGAGTGGGGTCTGATGTTAGAGAAACGCTATCGTGCGGGATATAATTTGGTTACACCATACACTCCTATGGAGTGGGCTTGATGTTAGAGAAACGCTAACGTGCTGGATATAATTTGGTTAACCATACACTCCTATGGAGTGGGGTCTGATGTTAGAGAAACGCTAACGTGCGGGATATAATTTGGTTAACCATACACTCCTATGGAGTGGGGTCTGATGTTAGAGAAACGCTAACGTGCGGGATATAATTTGGTTAACCATACACTCCTATGGAGTGGGGTCTGATGTTAGAGAAACGCTAACGTGCGGGATATAATTTGGTTACAACATACACTCCTATGGAGTGGGGTCTGATGTTAGAGAAACGCTAACGTGCGGGATATAATTTGGTTACACCATACACTCCTATGGAGTGGGGTCTGATGTTAGAGAAACGCTAACGTGCGGGATATAATTTGGTTACACCATACACTCCTATGGAGTGGGGTCTGATGTTAGAGAAACGCTAACGTGCGGGATATAATTTGGTTACACCATACACTCCTATGGGTTGGGGTCTGATGTTAGAGAAACGCTAACGTGCGGGATATAATTTGGTTACACCATACACTCCTATGGAGTGGGGTCTGATGTTAGAGAAACGCTAACGTGCGGGATATAATTTGGTTACACCATACACTCCTATGGAGTGGGGTCTGATGTTAGAGAAACGCTAACGTGCGGGATATAATCTGGTTACACCATACACTCCTATGGAGTGGGGCCTGATGTTTGAGAAACGCTAACGTACGGGATATAATTTGGTTAACCATACACTCCTATGGAGTGGGGTCTGATGTTAGAGAAAACGCTAACGTGCGGGATATAATTTGGTTACACCATACACTCCTATGGAGTGGGGTCTGATGTTAGAGAAACGCTAACGTACGGGATATAATTTGGTTACACCATACACTCCTATGGAGTGGGCTTGATGACTAATTTCCAATTAATCGTTTTATAATGCTTCTCCTGTCATATCTCCTATTTTACTTAATGGTACTGGTATCATATATATCTTTTATTATATAATGTTACTGGTGTAATATCTCATATATTATGTAATGTTATTAGCATAATATTTGACCATAAAATATGATGTAACTTGTGTAATATCTATTATATCATATAATATGTCTGCTCTCATATCTCCTATATTTTATACCTGACTAATATATTATACAATGAAACTTGAGTCATATTTCCTATATAATGTACAGTTTCTGATGTGTTATCTCATATATCATAAATATATCTCCCATATCACAGAATGTTGCTGGTGTCTTATCTCTTATATCATAAATGTTACCGATATCTTATCTTATATATCATAAAATATTAACGGTAACATATATCCTATATCATCAATGATACTGGTGTCTTATTCCCTATATCACAGAATGTTACTGGTGTCTCATCTCCTATATTATTAATGTAAGTGGTATCTTATCCCCTATATCACAGGGTGTTACTGGTGTGTTATCTCCTATATCATGTAATGTTACCGGTGTCTTATATCTTATATCATGTAGTGCTACTAGGGTCTTAACTCCCATATCATTAATGTTACTAATGTTTTATCTCCTATATCACAAATGTTACTGGTGCCTTATCTCCTATATCATAAATGTTCCTGGTGTCATATCTCCTATATCATAAAAAATGTAACTAGTGTCTTATCTCCTATATCATGTGATGTTACCTTTGTCTTGTCTCCTATATCATACATGTTACCGGTGTCTTATCTCCTATATCATAAATGTGATGGTGTCTTATCTCCTATATTAGTAATGTAACTGGTGTCTTGTCTCCTATATCATATATTGTTACCGGTGTCTTATCTCCTATATCATGTGATGTCACCTGTGTCTTGTCTCCTATATCATAGAATGTTACTGGTGTCTTATCTCCTAAGTCATATAATGTTACTGGTGTCTTATCTCCTAAATCATAAATGTTACTGGTGCCTTATCTCCTATATCATAGAATGTTACCGGTGTCTTATCTCCTATATCATAAACAATGTTACAGGTATCTTATCTCCTATATCATAAAAAATGTAACTGGTGTCTTATCTCCTATATCATAGAATGTTACTGGTGTCTTGTCTCCTATATCATAGAATGTTACTGGTGTCTTATCTCCTATATCATAAAAAATGTTACTGGTGTCTTATCTCCTATATCATAAAAAATGTAACTGGTGTCTTATCTCCTTTATCATAGAATGTTACCTGTGTCTTGTCTCCTATATCATAAATGTTACTGGTGTCTTATATCCTATATCATAGACTGTTACTGGTATCTTGTCTCCTAAATCATAAATGTAACTGGTGTCTTATCTCCTATATCATAAAAAATGTTACTGGTATCTTATTTCCTATATCATAAATGTTACTGGTGTCCTGTCTCCTATATCATATAATGTTACCGGTGTCTTATCTCCTATATCATAAAATGTTACTGGTGTCTTATCTCCTATATCATAGAATGTTACCGGTGTCTTATCTCCTATATCATAGAATGTTACCGGTGTCTTGTCTCATATATCATAGAATGTTACTGGTATCATATCACCTATATCATAGAATGTTACCTGTGTCTTATCTCCTATATCATGTGATGTTACCTTTGTCTCGTCTCCTATATCATACATGTTACCGGTGTCTTATCTCCTATATCATAAAATGTTACTGGTATCATATCACCTATATCATAGAATGTTACCTGTGTCTTATCTCCTATATCATGTGATGTTACCTTTGTCTTGTCTCCTATATCATACATGTTACCGGTGTCTTATCTCCTATATCATAAATGTGATGGTGTCTTATCTCCTATATCATAAATGTGATGGTGTCTTATCTCCTATATTAGTAATGTAACTGGTGTCTTGTCTCCTATATCATATATTGTTACCGGTGTCTTATCTCCTATATCATGTGATGTCACATGTGTCTTGTCTCCTATATCATAGAATGTTACTGGTGTCTTATCTCCTAAGTCATAGAATGTTACTGGTGTCTTATCTCCTAAATCATATAATGTTACTGGTGTCTTATCTCCTATATCATACATGTTACCGGTGTCTTATCTCCTATATCATAAATGTTACTGGTACCTTATCTCCTATATCATATAATGTAACTGGTGTCTTGTCTCCTATATCATAAATGTTACTGGTGTCTTGTCTCCTATATCATAGAATATTACTGGTGTCTTATCTCCTAAATCATATAATGTTACTGGTGTCTTGTCTCCTATATCATAGAATGTTACTGGTGTCTTATCTCCTAAATCATAAATGTTACTGGTGTCTTATCTCCTATATCATAAAAAATGTTACTGGTGTCTTATCTCCTATATCATAACAAATGTAACTGGTGTCTTATCTCCTATATCATAAAAAATGTAACTGGCGTCTTATCTCCCATATCATAGAATGTTACTGGTGTCTTATCTCCTATATCATAGAATGTTACTGGTGTCTTATCGCATATATCATGAATGTTACCGGTCTCTTATATCCTATATTACATAATTGTGCAGATATCATATATCATATAATTGTACTAGTGTCGTGTCTTCTGAATCATATAATGGTACTATACTCATATTTCCTGTATCATATAGTGTGACTGGTAGCATGTCTCCTATATCATATTTTGTTACTGTCATAAACCCTTTACTATATAATGTAAGTAATATCATATCCCCTATATTATACAATATTAGTAATATTATATTTCCTACATTTTACAATTTTTCTGGTGTCACATCTCCTATATCATAAAATTTTGCTGATATCATATGTCATATATCATAAAATGTTACTGCTGTGATATCACCTATATCGTAAAATGATACTAATAACATATATTCTTTCATATCTCCTATATCATAAATTATTCTAATATCATGTTTTATAACATATGATGTTACTAGTATCATATCTCCTATTACATCTGATGTTACTAGTATCATATCTCCTATTACATATGATATTGCATATGTCATATCCCCTATCAGATATGATGTCACAAGTGTCATATCCCCTATCAGATATGATGTCACAAGTGTCATATCCCCAATCACATATGATGTCACAAGTGTCATATCCCCTATCAGATATGATGTCACAAGTGTCATATCCCCTATCAGATATGATGTCACAAGTGTCATATCCCCAATCACATATGATGTCACAAGTGTCATATCCCCTATCAGATATGATGTCACAAGTGTCATATCCCCTATCAGATATGATGTCACAAGTGTCATATCCCCTATCAGATATGGTGTCACAAGTGCCATATCCCCAATCACATATGATGTCACAAGTGTCATATCCCCTATCAGATATGATGTCACAAGTGCCATATCCCCTATCACATATGATGTCACAAGTGTCATATCCCCTATCAGATATGATGTCACAAGTGCCATATCCCCTATCACATATGATGTCACAAGTGTCATATCCCCTATCAGATATGATGTCACAAGTGTCATATCCCCTATCAGATATGATGTCACAAGTGTCATATCCCCTATCAGATATGATGTCACAAGTGTCATATCCCCTATCAGATATGATGTCACAAGTGTCATATCCCCTATCAGATATGATGTCACAAGTGTCATATCCCCTATCACATATGATGTCACAAGTGTCATATCCCCTATCACATATGATGTCACAAGTGTCATATCCCCTATCAGATATGATGTCACAAGTGTCATATCCCCTATCAGATATGATGTCACAAGTGTCATATCCCCTATCAGATATGATGTCACAAGTGTCATATCCGCTATCACATATGATGTCACAAGTGTCATATCCCCTATCAGATATGATGTCACAAGTGTCATATCCCCTATCAGATATGATGTCACAAGTGTCATATCTTTTATATTCTATAATGTTACTTATACTTATCTCCTATTACATATGATGTTTCTGGTGTCACATCTCCTATATTAAAAATGTTGCTTATAACATATATCCTAAAACATATGATGATACAGGTTTTCTACCTACTGTATTATATAATGTTACCAATATAACGTCAACTATGTTATATAATGTCACAAATATCATATATCCATTATTCTACCACAATGAACACTGACCCGAGCTGCAATTGTTATTGACGATTGAAGATCAATAATCGAATGACGTCACATCACCGAGTCGCGGCCGTCATCTGTACACCTTATTTGAACAGCGAAATAAGACTTGGCATTGTTTCCCTTTTATTCAAGCCGATAATTTTGTAGTAGAAACAAGTCACACGACAAGTGATTTTTGAATATTGAATTCATTTCACACGAGTAAATTTTTTTTTTAAAGTTACAAAAGATACTCGCTAATGCTCGTGTCTTATGTAACTTTTCAGAAATAACTTACTCGTGTGAAATAAATTCAATATCGAACAACCATTCGTTGTGTAACCTCTATTTACATAGCACTTATAGCATATCTTCTATGTTATATGGTACTAATTTCATATATTCTATATAATCTTAAGTTACTGTTATCATATATCCTATATCATATTAAGTTACTGTAATCATATCACCTATATCATATTAAGTTACTGTTATCATATCTCCTATATCATATTATGTTACTGTTATCATATCTCCTATATCATATTAAGTTACTGTTATCATATCTCCTATATCATATCAAGTTACGGTTATCATATCTCCTATATCATATTATGTTACTGTAATCATATCTCCTATATCATATTAAGTTACTGTTATCATATCTCCTATATCATATTATGTTACTGTTATCATATCTCCTATATCATATTAAGTTACTGTTATCATATCTCCTATATCATATTAAGTTACTGTTATCATATCTCCTATATCACATTAAGTTACTTTAATCATATATCCTATATCATATTAAGTTACTGTTATCATATATCCTATATCATATTAAGTTACTGTTATCATATCACCTATACCATATTAAGTTACTGTTATCATATCTCCTATATCATATTAAGTTACTGTTATCATATCTTTTATACCATATTAAGTTACTGTAATCATATATCCTATATCTTATTAAGTTACCGTTATCATATCTTTTATACCATATTAAGTTACTGTTATCATATCTCCTATATCATATTAAGTTACTGTTATCATATCTCCTATATCACGTTAAGTTACTGTTATCATATCTTTTATACCATATTAAGTTACTGTTATCATATCTCCTTTATCATATTAAGGTACTGTTATCATATATCATATATCATATTAAGGTACTGTTAACATATCTCCTATATCATATTAAGGTACTGTTATCATATATCATATATCATATTAAGGTACTGTTATCATATCTCCTATATCATATTAAGGTACTGTTATCATATCACCTATATCATATTAAGTTACTGTTATCATATCTCCTATATCATATTAAGTGACTGTTATCATATCTCCTATATCATATTAAGTTACTGTTATCATATCTCCTATATCATATTAAGTTACTGTTATCATATCTCCTATATCATATTCATTACTGTAATCATATCTCCTATAATATATTAAGCTACTGTTATCATATATCATATTGTATCAGGGATATATTTTAGTGTGTTTGATAGTTTTATTTTATAGGAGTTTCCCGTCCCTCCAACGTAATATGTAAGGCGTCCGTGACTTAATTTGTCCGTTATAGTAACGTCCGTAGTATTGTAGTTATGTATACGTTTTGGGTGCGTTCGTTTCGTTTGTGTTGTACTCCGTAATTGTAGTGTCCGAGTGGTCAGTCTGTGTGATGTTACGTCATGTAGTGTCTCTTTATTTCATTGGTTGTTTTATTTGGCGGGATATATTCTTTGTTAGAGTCAGACATACATTTTCCTTCTGACTGGACAGGACTTTCACCAACTTGTCTGTGACCCGATCTATTCGCTTTGTAAGTCTTTCACTATTTTACTATTCTAATATTCTCTTATTATTTAAGACGAAATATAGATAAGATTTCGTTCTAATAACTTTTTAAGAACTATCTGTATAGATACAATTACTTTATATTCGAAGTAATTATCATAAGTATTGTATGAGGTTTATTAGTTTATTTCATAAACTAATATTTTGTGAAATGTATATTTGTGGTAGAAGTCATAGTTTTATGTGTGTAATTTGTATGAAAGTATAGAAGAGCTTTGTGTTTTTAGTGTTAGTAATACCCGTATAGATGCGTGTAATGTACGGGTGATCTCTAGATCTGGACGTTTGGAGCTTTGAGCCATCTTCAGGTATTATTATTATTACTATGGTATTATCTATTTATTTGAAATTTAAGGATCGATATATTCTTTACTTGTCTTTTAATTGTGGATCTTTGTAGAAGTGTAGTAGCGTAATTGTAGTAGCGTAACGTATTGTTTCAGTCATTTTGTCATTGTAAGAGTTATTTCCCTTTGTGTATGCGAGTTGTGAATGTATGGTTAGCTTGATAGTGTATTTATTATTGTTTCATTATTTTGTTACAGAGTGTCCGTAATTTTACGATGACGTCTTACAGGAATAAAACCTCGAACACAACCCCGTGAATTTGTTGTATTTTTTTTTAAAATAACATCACTACTATTATATATTATGCTACTAATATCATATCTACTGTATCATATACATTGTATAATGGTACTGCTATTTTATCTACTGTATCATGTAATATTAATGGTACGAGTATCATAACAAATATCTTCTATGTCATGTTATGATATTGGTGTCTTTTATTTTGAAGCTAAAATCTCTAAATTGCCACAACGAAAATAGCAACGTGAATAATGTATCGTAGTGTGACTAAAACGAACAATGTGTGTCCTTTTATTGAATCACAGAATCGGCGAAGAACGTATCTTTTTACTGAACTAAACAATTGTGTGAGTCGTTGCTCTTTATCGATTATGGTATGTAGACAGCATATATTTCTACTTTTTTAGATAGTCAAAATGTGCCTTAAAAGTACATTTCGTTTGCACTATATTAGTCTAGTACATGCGAGGAGTATTAGTTAGCAGACCCCTATTTCTTTGAAGAGAATGCACTGCATTACACTTTATGACTTGTTTGCTTTATAGTCCAAATATCAGGGACACTGTATACCTTATAGTATTGAAGCTTTATTGTGTTATCCCGATGGTCAGATTGAGCTTTATTGAGTGGCACTATACACTTCTGTGGAATCATTTATTATTTAACTTATGTTTTCTTTTATTGAACGTTTATTTAAAAGCAAATTTACGTTTGTTGAGGAGTAAGAACTAGGTTTTGCTATAAGACATTTGATGTTTGTTTCCCAGGTTTTGCAATCAGACATTAGATGTTTGTTTCTTTCCGCTTTCACATCAAGGTCTTCGAACGGAAAATTCTTTCCTGATGAACTGTCTCTAAGAGGACGATTAAGGCGCGCACTTTACAGGAAACCTTCAACACGTGAGTATAGTACGATGCCTGTTGTCTTATCCTCTTTAACACGTGAGTATAGTACGATGCCTGTTGTCTTATCGTCTTTAACACGTGAGTATAGTACGATGCCTGTTGTCTTATCGTCTTTAACACGTGAGTATAGTACGATGCCTGTTGTCTTATCCTCTTTAACACGTGAGTATAGTACGATGCCTGTTGTCTTATCTTCTTTAACACGTGAGTATAGTACGATGCCTGTTGTCTTATCTTCTTTAACACGTGAGTATAGTACGATGCCTGTTGTCTTATCGTCTTTAAGACGTGAGTATAGTACGATGCCTGTTGTCTTGTCTTCTTTAACACGTGAGTATAGTACGATGCCTGTTGTCTTATCTTCTTTAACACGTGAGTATAGTACGATGCCTGTTGTCTTGTCTTCTTTAACACGTGAGTATAGTACGATGCGTGTTTTCTTGTCTTGTCTTCTTTAACACGTGAGTATAGTACGATGCGTGTTTTCTTGTCTTATCTTCTTTAACACGTGAGTATAGTACGATGCCTGTTGTCTTATCGTCTTTAACACGTGAGTATAGTACGATGCGTGTTTTCTTGTCTTGTCTTCTTTAACACGTGAGTATAGTACGATGCGTGTTTTCTTGTCTTATCCTCTTTAACACGTGAGTATAGTACGATGCCTGTTGTCTTATCTTCTTTAACACGTGAGTATAGTACGATGCCTGTTGTCTTATCCTCTTTAACACGTGAGTATAGTACGATGCCTGTTGTCTTATCTTCTTTAACACGTGAGTATAGTACGATGCCTGTTGTCTTATCTTCTTTAACACGTGAGTATAGTACAATGCCTGTTGTCTTGTCTTCTTCAACACGTGAGTATAGTACGATGCCTGTTGTCTTATCTTCTTTAACACGTGAGTATAGTACGATGCCTGTTGTCTTATCTTCTTTAACACGTGAGTATAGTACGATGCCTGTTGTCTTATCTTCTTTAACACGTGAGTATAGTACGATGCCTGTTGTCTTATCCTCTTTAACACGTGAGTATAGTACGATGCCTGTTGTCTTATCTTCTTTAACACGTGAGTATAGTACGATGCCTGTTGTCTTATCTTCTTTAAGACGTGAGTATAGTACGATGCCTGTTGTCTTATCTTCTTTAAGACGTGAGTATAGTACGATGCCTGTTGTCTTATCTTCTTTAACACGTGAGTATAGTACGATGCCTGTTGTCCTGTCTTATCTCCTTTAACATCTTTACTACTGGAGTCCGTGAGATACTAACTTAGATCAATATCAAAATCCGATTAAATACGTCGGTTGTTGATCAATCATCGTGTGGTAGTGTCAATATCACGTTTGATTCAGCAATAATTCATCTAATCTAATTTTACATTCAATATGCACTTTAGTCAGTCAATCTACTTATTTAATCATTTTTAATTTTGAATTGATTTACTCTTCCCTTCCCAGGTCTAGGATTCCGACTATTTGAACTTGTCGTGACCTTTACTCTGTGTCTGGTATACGTCATTCGAGTTGAATTTGATGACTACATTAGCTATCAATGGTGGGTAACTGGTGAGAGAGAGAGAGATAAAACATTGCAGACATGACATGTGAGGTTTGTGCAATACACATCAGTTTGTGCGTTTCGCAAATAGTTAACTTAATTTCATTATTAAATGTAGCAATATTATGTTATAATAGTTTTGGATTCCTCTGAATATCTGATACGATTTACGTTTTCCCTATTAATATGAATACTACCTGATACAATAATAGCGTTAATTTTGTCGTACACTTTTTTATTAACTGCTCCCTCAACATAGATGGACGAAATTTTTGTTACATTTATTACATATTTTCAATGATCAATGGTCTGTGTTTAAAATCTTTTCAGTGGAGGTTCACACTGCTCTGTGTCAACAATTCAGTTACCAGAAGCGACAGATACCATGGTATACTCGTCTAACGCTATCAACTGGTGAGTCAGTTCTGTACTGTTAATACACAAACTACACCAGTATGCTCTATCAATGGGTGAGTCAGTTCTGTATTGTAATGTCACAAGAACCACACCCGTGTGCTCTATCAATGGGTGAGTCAGTTCTGTAAAGAATATCACACACATCCACATTAGTATGTTCTATCAAAAGATGAGGCAGTTATATACTATAATACAGCCCACATTAACATCAGTATGCTCTATCAATAGGTGAGTCAGTTCTGTATTGTATCGTCACAACAACCACAGCCGTGTGTTCTATCAAATGACGAGTCAGTTTTATACTGTGATACCACAAACACCCACATCAGTGTGTTCTATCAAATGATGAGTCAATTCTATTCTGTGATACCACAAACATCTACATCAGTATGCTTTTTAAACAAGACAGTTATGTATCGTAATTTCACACACATCAACACTAGTGTGTTCTATCAAATGATGAGTCAGTTCTATACTGTAATGCCACACACATCCACATCAGTGTGTTCTATCAAATGATGAGTCACTTCAATACTGTAATGCCACACACATCCACATCAGTGTGTTCTATCAAATGATGAGTAAGTTCTATACTGTGATACCACAAACATCCACACCAGTGTGTTCTATTAACTGGCGAGTCAGTTCTATACTGTAATACCTAACAAATCAACATCAGTGTGTTCTATCAAATGATGAGTCAGTTATGTGCTGTAATACCTAACACATCAACATCAGTGTGTTCTATCAAATGATGAGTCAGTTCTATACTGCAATACCTAATACATCCACATCAGTGTGTTCTATCAAATGATGAGTCAGTTCTATACTGTAATGCCACACACATCCACATCAGTGTGTTCTATCAAATGATGAGTAAGTTCTATACTGTGATACCACAAACATCCACACCAGTGTGTTCTATCAACTGGCGAGTCAGTTCTATACTGTAATGCCACACACATCCACATCAGTGTGTTCTATCAAATGATGAGTAAGTTCTATACTGTGATACCACAAACATCCACACCAGTGTGTTCTATTAACTGGCGAGTCAGTTCTATACTGTAATACCTAACAAATCAACATCAGTGTGTTCTATCAAATGATGAGTCAGTTATGTGCTGTAATACCTAACACATCAACATCAGTGTGTTCTATCAAATGATGAGTCAGTTGTATACTGCAATACCTAATACATCCACATCAGTGTGTTCTATCAAATGATGAGTCAGTTCAATACTGTGATACCACAAACATCCACACCAGTGTGTTCTATCAAATGATGATCAGTTCAATACTGTGATACCACAAACATCCACATCAGTGTGTTCTATTAACAGGCGAGTCAGTTTATTCTGTGATACCACACACATCCACGTCAGTGTGTTCTATCAAATGATGAGTCAGTTCTATACTGTAATACCTAACAGATCCACATCAGTGTGTTCTATCAAATGATGAGTCAGTTCTATACTGTAATACCTACCACATCCACACCAGGGTGTTCTATCAAATGATGAGTCAGTTCTATACTGTAATATCTAACACATCCACACCAGTGTGTTCTATCAAATGATGTGTAAGTTATATACTGTAATACCACCTAACACAGCCACATCAGTATGTTCTATCAAATGATGAATCATTTCTTTACTGTAATACCTAACACATCCACATCAGTGTGTTCTATCAAATAATGAGTCGATTATGTACTGATATACCTAACACATCCACGTCAGTGTGTTCTATCAAATGATGAGTCGATTATGTACTGTAATACCTAACACATCCACGTCAGTGTGTTCTATCAAATGATGAGTCGGTTATGTACTGTAATACCTAACACATCCATATCAGTGTCTTCTATCAAATGATGAGTCAGTTCTATACTGTAATACGTAACATATCCACACCAGTGTGCTCTATCAACTGGTGAGTCAGTTCTATCACACATCAAGTTCCTCAACACACGTCGGCTGTACTGAGTTGAACTATTATCTGCACCCTACAATGTATCTTTTAACATTTCTTTTTCTTTGGAACTTCAAATCCAATTTAATTGTTCTTGTATGATGTCGTCACATGCACTATTGATTTCATGCAGAATAGAAATGTCGATATTTGGTTTAAATGTCATCATACCCTAACCCTTACCCTAACAATGTCGATCTTTGAGTTAAATGTAATTTCACCCTAACCCTAGCCTAACAATGTTAATCCTTTGTTAAAATGTCATGTCACCCTTACCCTAACCCTTACCATGACAATGTTTGGTTTCAATGTCATGTTACCTTTACACTAAGCCTAACAATGTCGATCTTTGGTTTATATGTCATGTCATCCTAAACTAAGTCTATATCAGCCATTGGATTATATACAGAGGATCAATGTCAGTCATCTAAAGTTCATTCTACCATCATAAAATCAACGCCAAAGAGCGTCCAGATGAAAACTTAGCACTCATATTTGCTTCATTAGTGGATCCAGTTTAACAAAAACGTTATGATATTATCTTTAATAAAAATATTAACTAGACCATTATTTCTCTACTCTTGGTGTTTCCACCTATTTAAAATGAGAGCTGCATTTATACTCTGAGCAATATGATGTCTAAATACCACAGTTACTCATAATGTCCATTTAAGGTACCTCCTCCTGTGGGTTCAGCGACCGTTCATTCTCTGGATCCTGCAAATAGCCCTATCGTCAGTGTGGTTCTTAAAGAGTTCACTCGTTATATACATCAGTCCTCAGGTACGACATTTCAATGATAAATTGGTTTTAGCGATAATATACTACGCAGAACATATATAGCAATTAATATGTTTTATATAAGTGAAACAAGAAAACAAACGATGAATGCGCTATTTTTCACTTAGATTATTCAGCGCGTTTCACCAGTGTCACGTTTCCTATTCTCAGGGAACACGAATACGCAAGTTTTGGTGTGAAGGTCTCCTATTGGATTGGATGTGTACATTACCTTACCTGCTTACGGTATCTTGTCCTTTATACGATTAAACAATACTGCAAAATTGACTTTTAAAAATATTGATATCATTATTGAAGTTACTGATTGTTTTCATTTTATTAAGTATCATTGCACATTACAATTTGACGTGATAATGTAATACTAATAAACTTCATAACGTCATAGCATCTTTGTCGCCAGCTTGTCCCAGTCTTTAGGGACCTGTTCCTGCCCGGGTTCTTGGTCTGCTGGTTGGTTCGTCGTGTCGTCCGTAATCTGCTTGTAAGCATAACAATTATATCGTAATACTCTCGTTTAAAGGTAATAAGAAATATATCATATGTCATATTTATATATTAATATTTCTTTATTCATATATACATTATATTTTCGTTAATGTTTTTTCTTGCATTACTTTATTTTTCTTTCATGTGAATAAAGTCATAACTTATACACCTCATTTATAGTCTTATGTATCTTTACAGTGTATGTGTCGATATTCTATTTATTTATAACTTAATTATATGTCTTTTGATATATCTAATTATTACACATTATAGAATGACCTTCACCTTACAAGACAACGTTGCCAGGTTTTCTCTGTGACTCTGACTCATCAACTTTTGCTCCTCCTGGTCACGCTGTCATGCCTGATATTTACCACGTGGGTAACAATAAAGAAACAAACGACGTCCCCATACCTTACGGTTAAGCAGTACTTAATAACAGGTGGTAGTGAGAGTTCACATATCAGATGTCATGATCTTATTTGCTTTCATTTAATATGAGATAAAATAAAACGAGCCGAGATTTTGTCTTGATCACAGGAAGTACTCGTTACGCCATTTTGTTCAACTTCACGGAATCGCCTCGCGCTACCCGCTTTTGATAAATTCAAACAATTGAAGTTGTACTATAACTTCATTTTAGAGCTACGTTGATCGACGTAACGGAAATCTTTCTACTGTTTATGTCAGATAGGTTGCGAATCAATCACAGCCATGAATCTGATTTAAAATGCTTTTCTTTCAAATTCATATACAGAGATAGAAAAAATTAATACAAATGCAATCAAACATGGTTATTAAATGTGTATCTTACTTATGTATCTTAGCATTTGTATCATCGTTCACTATTCATAATATATAACTGATGAGAAAATAATAAGCCCGCGTCAAGCGTTCATGTCATTTCTTATAAAAACCGGTGATATTTATATCATAAATAACATTTTGACATGCAATAGAAAAGGAGCAGAATTGGTTAAACCAGTAAGCGGCCTCAGAATGCTTACAGTATTCGAGTTGTTATGACGAAAACGCGCCTTGACATCAATCTGCATTGACAATCTCTTTTTTGATATATGATGATTCTCTAGGATGTGTGGTGTACAACATATACAAAGAGGAAGCAGTGGGGCTGAGCTGACCATGTTTGAATCTTTCTACTTTGTGATCGTGACTTTCAGCACGGTCGGGTACGGGGACATTTCCCCAGACACATGGCTAGGGCAGCTCTTTATGACGTGTATGATCGGACTTGCCTTCGCCTTTATACCCAGACAGGTACATAATTTACATATCCAAATGCTTAAATCATCTTGTGAATTATTGGGCACTACTTTTATTCAAGACCGATTATCGAGGTGTAAAAGATAATATTTTGATATATTTTAGGTAGAAGGAGTAACTTCAGCACTTTACGAGATCCGCACAACAGGTGGGGAGTACAGTGAACGGAATGCACATGGACAGCATCACGTTGTATTGTGTACCACGGGTATAACAGCAGAACATTTACTTAATTTCCTGATAGAATTCTACGCCCACTCACATCTTGAGGTAAGGAATCTATTAGCCTTACCTGATTTATCACAATTCTGTCTTCAAATTGACGTACTGCCATTTAGATAAGCCTATGGTTATTATCAGGAAAACCGTTTGTTAGTTATCTTAGGGTTTAGAACTTCTTTTCGAATAACTTTGATGGAAAGTTATATTCGATACCGTGTTAGGTTTCTTACTGTTATTATGTTGCATTTTGAAAATAAAATAGCTTCCTTGTTACATTAAAGATAAACAATCACGGTATTGGTACTGTTATTCTTTTTTATATAATTTATGTGCTACTAATCATAACCATAACATTAACTTTCATATCAAGTGCAATGATAATATAATGCATGCCGAATGAAAGTATTTTCAATTTATTTTAGTACCACACAGTGGTGCTGTTAAGTACGGAACGAAGAGACATGGGACTAAAAATACTCCTGAAAGATCCGAAATGGTCGTATCGAGTCATATATATACAAGGATCTGCGCTCATTGATGTTGATTTACAGAGATGCAGGTTTGTTTTCTATAACATATCACAATGTAAAACTTCAACACTATCACACAGGTTGAGCTTATTCTGGGACCTTTTACATAGACTAGCTTTGGCAAGATTTAATTTATTTGCAATTCTCGGACTATTTTAATACAGGTTACCTTTTCGTTTTTGTTCTTTCTTGTTCTTTCCTGCGAATAATGAGTCCGAAATTGACGAAATTGCTCTATCAGTCTTTTTGTGACGATCTTAATTTGAAACGACTTATGTAGGATTTAAAATGACGTTTCAACTGTGGATCAGATGTGTGTACAACACAATTGTAATCCTATTAAAATTGATAGTTTGGTGCTACATAATCAACTACGAATATGTATATGTTAACATAAGGCTTGTTCCTATCTCAAGAACTGGTCAGGAATCTAATTCAATGTTTACAAATTATAATCTCCGTTAAATTCAAATATATTTCAACGGAAAACGTTCCCTTGACATTACTTTTTGAGAACAAATACGAATTTGTGTAAATAACAAAGACACGTGTATGGATAGATATACTCTCCTGAGCACCAGACTAAGTACGACAAGGTATAGTTAGGGAAACAAAAGGGCTATGAAAATACATAAACCGGGTTAAAGATGTACGAATAAATTGGAGTACATTTATTTCATATTTGCATAAACGAATATATCACCAGTAAACCAACGCGCTTAAATTTGACACGAATATATTATGATGTGGTTATGATGTGGCCACATATTGTAGGAAAACTAACCCCATGGTGAAATTGTGTATTTAGATTAAGAAGGAATAGGATTGATTCGTCTCACTGGAGTGGGGATTCATTTTTCCCCTTAGTTCTTTTTAGTTTAAATGTTAGTGCACTTATGTTATGCAGTAAAAATTAATTACTGAGCATGTCCTTTTGTATAGCACATTATTTGTTATTTCAGATTGACTGAGGCAGATGCCTGTTTTATTCTACCACCTCCAGTGTTCGACAACAGACAACAAACTGTAACTAACATTTACAACAAACTTGCATTATTGGTTAAACATTTTGTATATCTGGTCACTGTCACATTCTTGACACCAGTGACCGTATCTGGTCACTGTCACATTCTTGACACAAGTGATCGTATCTGGTCACTGTCACATTCTTGACACCAGTGACCGTATCTGGTCACTGTCACATTCCTGACACAAGTGACCGT
Organism: Pecten maximus; assembly: GCF_902652985.1. Classification (NCBI taxonomy): domain Eukaryota; kingdom Metazoa; phylum Mollusca; class Bivalvia; order Pectinida; family Pectinidae; genus Pecten; species Pecten maximus. Next base: position 33,377 of record NC_047028.1, on the reverse strand, counting down.
ATCTGGTCACTGTCACATTCTTGACACCAGTGATCGTATCTGGTCACTGTCACATTCTTGACACAAGTGACCGTTTCTGGTCACTGTCACATTCTTGACACAAGTGACCGTGTCTGGTCACTGTCTCATTCTTGGCACAAGTGACCTATCTGGTCACTGTCACATTCTTGACACCAGTGACCGTATCTGGTCACTGTCACATTCCTGACACAAGTGACCGTATCTGGTCACTGTCACATTCTTGACACAAGTGACCGTATCTGGTCACTGTCACATTCTTGACACAAGTGACCGTATCTGGTCACTGTCACATTCCTGACACAAGTGATCGTATCTGGTCACTGTCACATTCTTGACACAAGTGACCGTATCTGGTCACTATCACATTTTTGACACCAGTGACCGTGTCTGGTCACTGCCTCATTCTTGGCACAAGTGACCTATCTGGTCACTGTCACATTCTTGACACCAGTGACCGTATCTGGTCACTGTCACATTCCTGACACAAGTGACCGTATCTGGTCACTGTCACATTCTTGACACAAGTGACCGTTTCTGGTCACTGTCACATTCCTGACACAAGTGACCGTTTCTGGTTACTGTCACATTCTTGACACAAGTGACAGTATCTGGTCACTGTCACATTCTTGACACAAGTGACCGTATCTGGTCACTGTCACATTCTTGACACAAGTGACCGTTTCTGGTCATTGTCACATTCTTGACACCAGTGACCGTATCTGGTCACTGTCACATTCCTGACACAAGTGACCGTATCTGGTCACTGTCACATTCTTGACACCAGTGATCGTATCTGGTCACTGTCACATTCTTGACACAAGTGACCGTATCTGGTCACTGTCTCATTCTTGACACCAGTGACCGTATCTGGTCACTGTCACATTCTTGACACAAGTGACCGTATCTGGTCACTGTCACATTCTTGACACAAGTGATCGTATCTGGTCACTGTCACATTCTTGACACAAGTGACCGTGTCTGGTCACTGTCTCATTCTTGACACCAGTGATCGTATCTGGTCACTGTCACATTCTTGACACCAGTGACCGTATCTGGTCACTGTCACATTCTTGGCACAAGTGACCTATCTGGTCACTGTCACATTCTTGACACCAGTGACCGTATCTGGTCACTGTCACATTCCTGACACAAGTGACCGTATCTGGTCACTGTCACATTCTTGACACAAGTGACCGTTTCTAGTCACTGTCACATTCCTGACACAAGTGACCGTTTCTGGTTACTGTCACATTCTTGACACCAGTGACCGTATCTGGTCACTATCACATTTTTGACACCAGTGACCGTATCTGGTCACTGTCACATTCTTGACACAAGTGACCGTTTCTGGTCATTGTCACATTCTTGACACCAGTGACCGTATCTGGTCACTGTCACATTCCTGACACAAGTGACCGTATCTGGTCACTGTCACATTCTTGACACAAGTGACCGTTTCTGGTCATTGTCACATTCTTGACACCAGTGACCGTATCTGGTCACTATCACATTTTTGACACCTGTCATCATATCTTAGTTATTATCTGTATGAAGTGAGTGCGCTCTGGCAGGCTTGGGTAGAGTAGCATTGTCCTGTGATCTTAACAACAGAAATATAAAACAAGTTGCATTCCATACGAATACTTTTCTATTAAGCAATATAATCGTAAAAACAAGTATAACTATATACGTTATATGTCCAGAAGTATAATGAACAAACGTTATAGTAATGACATGCTTTCAATAAATGCCTAATGCATGAGGTATTGTCTTTACCCATTTCTAAGGCTTGTGTAGCGTATTGCATTTAGTGTTTCTGACAGAAAATTCAGAACGTTTAAGTAGGGATTGTATGTCTACCAAACTACCGTATGCATGTATACATGACTATGGTAGATAAGTACATTCACAGCTGTTACGAGGACGAAAACAAAGAAGCCAACAAAACATATCAGCGTTGTTATTGTAGGACCAACTGACTCTCATGTTTTACTTGGCGGCCAAGGACTTCGCTCCAAACTGTCAACTATATGTAAAGCTACATAAACTAGAGAATAGCATACACGTACAAAATGAAGGTAAAAGCTTACTTGCTAATTATCCATTAGAAATCATCAATGATAATTCTTTTCTCTCATTTATAAGATAAGAGGCTTTTCCTGGTTCCTTGCAATCATTTCTCCTTTATAAGACACTTTTACTAGGTTCCGTTAAATTATTTCTCCTTGATAAGACCCTTGTAATGGCTCCGTAAAATTATTTCTCCTTGATAAGACGCCTGTAATGGTTCCGTACAGTGTGTTTTTCTTGATAAGACACTTATCATGGTTACGTACAATTAATTGTCCTTTATAAGACACCTGGCTATTTTCTTCACTATTATTTATCCTTGATAAGACACTTTCAATTTTCTTCACATAATTAATTTCTTCACCATTATTTGTGCTTGATAAGACACTTTTTAATTTTCTTCACATTATTTGCCCTTGATAAGACATGTTTTAATTTTCTTCACCATTATTTGTGCTTGATAAGATGCGTTTACTTGTTTTTTACTAGTATTTGTTCTTAATAATAATACCTGGAAAATCAATTGAATCTTTAATTTGTTTTGAATAACAAGATTTATGATGCTACATATTCAACAGCGTGTACACCGCATGTCACAAAATGGCACCAACGGTCAAAATATGACAATAAATAAAACAATAACAGCGACCTTACAGTGATTGCTAAGTCACGTATAAATAAAGTGGCAAGGTATGATGTAAAAGCGGGATGCAATGAATGTATATTTTTGTTTTGTTTAATGATAATAAAGAACGGCTCAAACATTTGTTGAGTGGTAATGGCGTTAAGTATGTAACGTTTGGCAACAAATACATTATTTTATTGTTGCATTACGTCGGTCATAATTACTATTGTCGGATGTAGCTACTTTAATAATTAATGATACAAAGCTGCCTAATAGCGTATTTCATTCTTGAAGATCACGTGTTATGTGGAGATGAAGTGAAGTTCGCCATTTTGGCGAACAACTGTCTATACCCCGGATTTTCAGCGTTGGTAACTCTTCTGATTCATTCTACTACCATCGAGTAAGCACCAGCCTTAAACATTAGATCTTTAAAAGAAAATTTCTGTAGTCTAGAAGGACATCTTTTATGTATTCTTTTTAAAAAATTGCGTTAAACGACAAGTTGTAATGAACAACAATATTTATTTAATATGTTATCAGACAACCTATTTGAAATTACATCAAAACAGGTCGATTGGGTATGAAGTCAAAACATGTTCTATATGTTTTCGGTTTATCACATGTTAATCAATTGTAATAAAAGTCGTGTAACACAAACAATTAAAGTACTACTCTCAATATGTGAAAAAGAGCGGAGTCTAATGACATGGAACCATGGCAACAGCTTTACGGAAGACAGTCCAGGAACTCCCTATATAGCATACAGCTGAACCAAAGTAAAGTGTTTCGGCGATATCGAGGCTGGAGTTTCACTCTCGCTTCAGCTGATGCTCATAAAAGGTAGCGTCTGTTTGCAAATTTCTGATAATTTCTTCTTCAGTTAAAGTTTACAATATATGATACATATGGCAGTTTTTGCTGGTGTTTTATACTAATTATAGTTTTAAAACTCTTAAACCATGCGTTTTGTAATTTTTTGTAACAATATCAAAAAATCATTATTTGCTTCATATGAATTATAATAGCATGCTGCATCTTTTTAAATATATTTGTCAGTATGGTAAATATTGGTAAATCATTTAGCATTAAGCACCACTCTGTGCCTTGATTTAGGACCATAACACGGAATAAATTGCTATTAAATGTTTCTATTAATATTTTTTTTTTTTTTTTTTTTTTACATTTGTATTTCCGTTTGCAAGTACATTTTCAATTAAAACAATTTCTATGTATGTTCAATAAGCAAAGAATGTTTTTTCTCGTGACTTTCCTGCATATAGTAAGAAATATTTGGCCGCGCTTTAGATAAGTGGTTACGACGAGAAAAAAAACGACCTCAGAAACCGACATGTAATTTTGATATCACTATGCCAGTGTTTTTGTCAAATCACACGAAACTAGCCTTGATAGTGTTATATGCAGAATAAATGTCAACACATTTAAGTAAATGTATAGTGTAGATAAGGTTCAGATTCTAATATGTATGAAAATTAACGTTCAATATAGGTACGGTGTGGGATTGTTAGCGGTACTGGACAAGACAAGACACGATTCCCGGATACGATTGAATCCAGGAGATGGATACAAACTTCGGGACTTTGATTGTTTGTTGTATATTTCTGATGTCGCCGAAGATGTGATGTCAACATCTAGATTAGTTTCTGGGAGAGGAAATGCCTATGTAGGAGATGGTATGTAAACTGATATCGTTCTTTGTTATTTTCAGCGTTTTATCAGTGTTCATTTTCATCTTAATATCTCTTATGAATATTATTTGTAATTAGGTAGTTTTGTTTGCCGATGCGCTATCAATCCGTTGCTTTGTAGCAAGAATCTATGGTGTATAGTAAACTTAACTTCATCTCATTATGCGTTGTAGTCTAGAGTTATACATGTATAACATTGTATATGTTTCTATGGTTACATTCTGCTCTGGGAGAGGATATAGACACAACGCAAGTCAGCTACTACTGCTTTTTCCAATTGAGATAAACATATTTATCGGAAGCGACGATATATTGGATTATTGTGAAATACTTCTTTTCGTGAAAGAACTCAACTTCATGATTTTGAGATACTATAAGCATGGATGTCCTTAATCCTAAACTCGATATAAAAACTGCTATACGGTAATATATGTATATACATTGTATATTATATATACTTCACATACATTTTCTTCTAAAATACTATTAAACTTATTTATAATATTTTCTGACATCAAGTTTATATATTCAATTTGTACCTTCTTTTATCAAAATGAAAAAAAAAAAAAAATTCAAGTTTCAAATAAACACAACGTTATGACGATTAAACCTCCCATCAACATGTTTTACTCAGGTTATAAAGGTGTGGTTTCATGCAATGTTAATTTCCCATAGGGTTTGACCTAACATGTTTTACACTTCGACACCATTCACCGATATATTGTTTTGTGACGTCAAAGTTGGTCCGCCTGGCTATGTAATTAATCCAAATTAATCGATAATGCACTTTCCTGATTAACTAATAGGAACGCAGAATGACACAAAAGAGATAAATGTGTATCATTTATTTTAACAAAGTAGGAAAATTTGAACCATATATGTTTAGGTGCGGGTTTTAAAGACATCTTTAGGAGATGCATTAAAACCAAGAAACCCTAACCCAAGAAACATAAAAAAGTAGCAGACTTCCTGTAGTCTGCGATTCTCCTCTGCGGATAATGCAGATTGTACAGCCTGCACAGGTTGGACAAAACAGTTTCTAGAAATAATTTCACGTTGTTCGTCCTATATTGACACTGGTATTTACACTCCAGACCACGTGGATGCACTACTGTCGTTCTGGGTAAAAGTGAAGACGGACATATTATGGAAACAGTGTTCAACTCGTTTTAACATGTCAGTTTCTAGTATATGGATCACATGTCGTTCCATAGTAAAATCATTACACATAGATTTTGTTCCGTTGTCCCTTTGACATGAACATCTTACAAGGCAGCACATTACAATGTTCTCCAAAACATTTTTTGGCAAGTTTTATTTTTTACCCTCAGAGTCGCATATTCTCCAATAGCAGTTAACTATCATATATCATAAAGCAATTATTTAGCGTCATCGTGATATTTAATCACCAGGATATATGCTGTGGGGAGGTTCGTCTTCTATATCATCTAGCCTACTGTATGCAACAGTGTCTAACGTGGTACTGATGTAATCATACAAAACAGGTTTAATTTCTGGGCAATATCTCAGTATATTATTCAAGGTAATTTATTCCATTTCTTCCTCTTTGGTGTGTCATTACCTGTCAAATGTATTCATTCTTAACAGGTTTACATTATGCTTTACTGTATCTTCTTTACTCTATAGAAAAAAAAACCTCCCAAATTTTCAATTAAGTTTACATCATTTTGGTACTTCGCCTCACACGGATTCGTTTACATAGTAAACAACACAGGAGAACATCCCTAAAAAAATGTTGTCTTTGACATCTGATTTATTAAACATTGTGATCTTTTGTTTGATTATAATGATTTAATTATTATATACCGTTTAGATCACATTCGCGACAATAATAACAACCCACCGCTACACATGATTGAGAACTTGTACAGAGGGCGAGAACCAAGTATTGTTTCGTCTCCTTGGGAAGAAACCCTGCAGGGATGCGATCTTCAAAATACGACCGGGGACGATAGCCAAGGAGATAAGTAAGTCTTTTAAGTTACAATCAAGTTATATGTAAGATCATGTGCAATAGGAATACAAAATAAAACACAAATTATGTATGTTATATAACGTAAATACAACATATCAATATATATGACCCTAATAAGTGGATGTAAATTAACCTGTTATATATCTGAACAATGATAGGTAAATCTTGGGAAAAATTAGATCTGATTTACTCTTGTCCTGCATATGGTCGTCTTCTGATGTTTTCTTTTTTTAGATATTACACCATATTCTCTTTGTTCCTAAATAATAATTGTTTCTTATTCTGATATATCACAGTATAACCCTTGGTCGGCCTCCGTCAACTTTTTGTGCCAGCACTCCTACCACACAGTGTTACGTGATGGAGGTTAGACGTCCAGACTGCTGTTTACAGTGGGACGAGGTTAAGTTCTTATTTATTAACGAGTTAAGCTTCCGCTGTTACGGCCTTTCTCCCTTTCTGTGGACGATATGTGAATTCCATAAGTATCTCCTTATCTAAGGTTATCCTTTCCTTACATACAAGTCATTAAAAAAGCACGTGCATATACATATTTTAACGGCCATTTCATGAGATGTTATATACGTTTATCAAAGTTTTATATGGCAGCATTTGTATTTATTGATCGTTAGTATCTTTCCGTGACACTTTCATTCGTATTTTATAGAATATTTGATATACTCCCATGAGTTTAGACTGTTACTGGACATAACACACACTGAATATAACACATATCGCATCTCTGCTGCATATTATTTATTATCTAGACATGCACATTATTACATATTGATACTGACATGGAAAATCTGAGAAAATAACAATGACATATGATGATGATGTTAAATGTTACATTTTGTAGGATTGCGATCACTGTGCTTACAGAAATGCACGCCATGATCTCTACGGACGTCAGCTGATCATTCTAGCGGCTGAAGAGGAATGTGCAGGGATTATGAACTTCCTCGTCCCTCTTCGTTCACATACTATTGAAAAAGACGAACTGAGAACGATAGTGTTGCTTCTGCAAAAACAGTAAGTAAATCTTTAGATAGAAAAAAAAACTTCACATGACGGTGTTATATGACGTACATGCGTGAAAATACAAGCAAGGATAATTACGAAATGTTCTTGAATCTTATCAACCGGTTTGTAACTGCAATAAAAACACAGCTCCTGTTGCTTTTATATTTGCTATTTATCGACCTGTTAAAACATATCTGTATCGTATTACTACATTAGATATAAATCGAATTTAAATTCCAAATATAGAATAGCGAATGGATACCGATTGATATGATGGCGCTGAGCCAAAGTGAAATAAGACCAATCTACTTCCTTCTTAAACGCATATAATCTACGACATTTCCTCATATAATTGCCACTTATTGCTATTACTATACAGTGTGTAATTAAAAACACATGCAACTTAATTGAATTTTGCATATTACGCGGAAAGTGCAAATTTTGTCTGTGAAATTCGGTTGGTATCCACAATCGGTATGACTCCTACATTCATATGACATCTTACTGATCCAATAGCTGCATGTGTGCATTTAGGGGAAATTACCATATCCGGAACACAACTGTACAGATCTTTCATGCCGAAATGTTCCAATTGGATATTCAACAAACGCATGCATCATATATCGTTTGTATATAGTGGTTGCTGTTGTGTTTCCTCAGATTTTTACGTTTTTTGGCCAACCTGCTGTTGATTGTAATTCTAATTCTATACACTTATTTCACCAACTTTGATTTCCTCTAGACCAAGTGACGTCTTCATGGAAACAATAGCACGTTTTCCGCAAGTATTCTGGATTGAAGGAAGCATTACAAGGTACAACATTTTATCTTAACATAACGTACCGTTGTACATGTACATAACATAATCTTTAATACAAGATTAAGTTAAGTGTTTTAGTGAAAGTTTTAGTTAAGTGCTTTAGTGAAAATTCCTACAGTAAGAGTTATGGCTAAGTAACCATGATCTGTCTGAACTATCTCTGACTGGACGGTGACCGGAGGCTGGCGATCATACGATATATGTACAGCCAATCGGTCGATACAGATTGACCTTCCGCAACGGTCGCTTCTCAGCAAATCTAACAGTCGTTACAATGCAACCGAGTTTGTTATTATTTAAGATAAAGGTCGTAAAAAGAAAAAGAAAATTGGCCAGATTGGAATGTTGTTCACTCAGAGGGATGACTAAACTGATTTTTTTTAGATAATTTACAGACTAATAAACTAATTATGTTGTTGTTATAGCACTTAATCTTTTCCGCAATTAGTCGTAAGCAGGTTTGTCCAAATGACTTATTTTAATTCTCCCTCAATTCCTTTATTAACCTTTACTCTGTGACCAATCAATAAAGTACGAACACGATAACAATTCCACAGACATTTTTTTATTACATGCGTAATAGTGAAAAATTAGTTGTTATTCTAAGCAATCCTTTTTTGGAAAGGTCCTTACTTGTTTATTTTGTTTCTTAAGTATTATGAAACGTCCGGTTTTAATATCATCGATTGTCTTAAACCACGAAATAAACATAATAAAATCAAAAGAAATTGTATGTTTTACACTAGTTATGTGTGTGTTTATATTTACAAACATCCATTTATATTGACTCGATGCAAATTGTCCCTTTAGGTTTACTTGCACCAAGGAAAATTGTACTTTGTCAAGGATATATTTCTATTTGTTCGGCCATGAGATGGGGGATGGGCGACTCGTAGGTAGGGATCGCCCCAAACACTGTCGTTTATATCAAATTAGAGGCCAAAATCTTACACATCTTGTACGTTTTGCCAATTTAAAATTTATTATAATGTCAAACGCTGAAAAGATTTATGTATAATATAAGTTACATAGATACATATGTAAAACTTTCTATGTAACAGTTCAAGTGATCGTAATTGAGTAAACCAATGGCTGTATATCACAATTCAGTGACGTTATTACACCAATTTAATGCTGTGAAATTCTAACAATAACTTTGACTGAACATGTTACGACTTCTTACGTATATAAGCTGACAAGAAATAAGATCCTTGAAAAAATATACTTTTATTAGATATTTGTTAATTAAGACACGAGAAATTACAAATGGAAGTTTGGAATGCTTTACAGAATTAACATTGTAATCATAATGATAATTAGCAGCTCGTATAATATTTTCATGTACTATTTGTTTTATGTCGAATATTCAGATAATTCTGGGAACATAGCCGGTGATAATACAATTGAGTGTTTAAGAAACATGTTATCATTTTTTATCTTTGTAAGATTCTTATTTATTAGATATTAAATCAAATTTCGGATTTAAGTGCTAACAATACCATAACAATAATAAAACAATATATAGCGGGCAAATGAATATTTACAACTAGGTTAAGAATAAGTAAATGTGATATTTCATCTATCTAAAAATATGAGATTCCTTTCCATTTCATATTGAAGGAAACATTGATGATTGCATAATTAGATGAAGTAAGCCATTAAGTATGCTAATGTAAATTAAGCCTTACATAACAACACTTCTTTTAGAATTTAATTATATTTTGTTTTGTTTAAGTTTTAATTGTCAATAGCGTTTATATTAGTATAAAAGGTTTCAGCATTCTACATTTACATATTTCATTTATCTGCTAACAAAATGATGTTTAGTTAATGCTGTTATTCTCAACCTTATTTAACCAATTTGCATAAATTTAAAGCTGTGATCTGCTCGTATATATATATATGCTTATATATATTGACGATCTCTGTAGGAGCGTATGGTGAATTCACAAACTATGATATGATCGTATACGTAACAAAATGTCCCTAAAACTGTTGGTTGCCCTAGTTAAGATATAACATTACATTGTAGTTCTAATAACACTTGAATAGATTAACAAGGCCTGTGATCCGATTCGTATTTACTAATTGTCAAATACGTATTTGCCGTGACTGACTGATACAGGTGTAGTAGAAAAGGGATTTCTGGCGAATAGGTGTCAATCCCGGATATAGCGGGTATGATTTTGTACTTCGCGTTGTGTTTAATTTTGTGATCTCATATGTCAGACACCCATTCCTCAATATCCCTCGTCCACAATGTTCTTTTATATCAGGCGGGAGATAAGAGAAATGAAAACTTGAGTCAGAAATAACAGTTCCAGTATTTAATAACATAACAAATCATCATCTGGAAACATAACAATTGTAAAGGTTGTTGCCATTGTAAAATATGGACAGCAGTAGTATCAAAAACTTTATCACAGAGACTAGTGTCCTTAAGTTTAACTTGTAATTATAGACATAATGTGATAGTAAACCAGTAAATACTACCTAAATAGTTCCTATATAATAACTTCCCCGAATAGCTGCATCCAGAGCTATACATAATTCTACTCTAGAAATTTATCTAGCTATTACTCCCCTATCTTCATTATATTCACCTTAGCAATTATATTTCAACCTAACACTGACAATATTCATATATTTCTCCCATAAGCTCATACAACTACCACCTTGCCACAGTGAGACTGCTGTCTCTAGTGTTAAACGGTCTATTACATTTCTACACAGGGGAAATATATGAACTGTACCCAGTCCTGTGCTCTCTCAATACTATGGTAACTATAGACCTATTGTTTATAACATGTAAACACCCCTCAATCAGCTGTTCTGCTGTAAATATCTTTGGTACTGTAAGTTGGCTACCAAGCCATAAACCCGTGCCGGCACGTGCTAACTCTATCCATACGCCTATACTGGGTCTCTCGAGCCATCCGGCCCTATACTAAAGTTGCAGCTAACCCATCCTTACCTGGACATAGGTTACTGTTGACGAGCTGTCCAGCCCTGTCTGCCTCGTCTATACGGGAACACCGGCTTATATAAGCCGCGGTCCATTTTGATTGGCTACTGGTGTTGAGCTCAGCCAATGAGAAATCTGCACTATGTTTACATCCCGACACACGTTCCAACATGGCTGCCTGAGAGCGAAAATACGACATAACGGAATAACAGAGGCGCTATATCTATCCTGTAACAGCGAACGCCGTCGTACCAACTGCATACAACGCTTCTAAAGCTGGTAGTTATATCAAACCATCATATTACCGCTATTCTGATGTAATAAATCCCCCGACCTAGCTACGTATAAACACATATATTACTCGACTCGACTACACAGGTACATGTGTATAAGTAAGGTGGGATAGCTGACCTGGTCTACCTCTGAGTCCACTGGCGATGATTAATAATTATCACTTAATCAAACATTAAGGGCTTGAATCTTAGAATATGAAAAAATGTTAAAATGGTCTATGATGATGAGTGAGCACACGAACGACCGGCCAACCAACGCATGGCATGGCCGAAAAAAAAACGAAACAAAAGTCCGATTGGAAAAGAGGAACGGAAAAGCAAAACAAACGAAGCACTCTTGTCGGAAGGAACCAGCAGACGGCCGAAGGAGGCCGAACGCTGGTAGAAAGATTTTTAATTGGATACTTCACCATATTTCTGTTTATTTTAATTAATTCATTTTTTTCTTTTTAATCAATAATCCAGACATCACTTATCGCACAACCATACGACTACTGATTAGTAAGTACTGATGAATCAGTAATTTGTATAATATCATTTATCTTTGAATTAAACCGACATTGTTATTTTTGTTATCGATCTTTATTCTCCATCCTGGATGATCCTTTACTTATTCACCCGCAGTAATGATCACTATTTATTTAATTTCTGGTATACGCGACTTAAAATGGTGGACGTAAATGTGCTCTTGTTGATATTGACATATCGCTGTTGTACAATCATTCGAGTTTAATTATATATGTAATTGTTCAGGTGCTATCTTTGTTGTAACCGCTTGCGTAATGAGCATTGATGAAACTTATGGTGTAATGGTTGGTGTATCAATTGGTGTAGTGTTATCACTGTTGTAACCAGTTATGTAACTACTGATGTAATCATTGGTGTAGCCATTAGTGTAACCATTTATGTAACTGCTTATGTAATCATTGGTGTAGCCATTAGTGTAACCAATTGTACAAACACGTGGCATTGGCATAGCGATTTGTGTCACTGTTGGTGTAATCATAGATGATACCATTATTGTTATCATTCGTGTAAATATTTGTTTCATGATTGATGTGATTATTTTGTTAATAGTTTGCACAATGTTGTAATCATTGATGCAATTATTGTTACAAATATTGGTTTTATCATCAATGTTATTTTTTAAAAGGTTGTGTAATACTTTGTACAATGTTGTAATCATTTATCCTTTGTGTATTTTAGTGTAATAGCTAGTAAAATATTAGTTTAATCATTGACATGTTCTAGAAGTTTTTAACATTATGAAATCAGGTATGATTTGTTATACAAACAACTTGCACCGCTTTATTGAAAATAAGTCAACTTGTTTTGTTTTAAAATCGAGATCTATAATATAATATTTTCAGTGTTGATGATCTTATAAAGTCAGGGATTCATAAAGCGACCCACTTAGTCGTGGCTAACATACAATCCTCCTTGATTACTGACTCGGATACTCTGTTTGCTGTCCGGAAAATTCAAAGGTACGTTTATACAAAATTGGGCCAATCTTGACAATCCTATCAAATGAACCAATGATAGAAACCTCAATTTGTTTCAAAGTCCCTGCTTATTACATACATCCGTTCCTGCTGGTGCTACTGATGACTGCAAAATAAATTCAAAAGTTATTATAAAGCGTCATGACCATCAGACTTTGTCATGTAAAATAAACTTTAACAATTATAATATCATTTAAAAGAAACATGTATTTTTTTTTTAGATAAATTTATAAAACTTCTTGCAGCATTATTTTGTTTTTTCTCTGTATGATTCCAGGCTGTTTCCAAACACGAATGTTATAACGGAACTGAATCATGCTTCCAACATCCGGTTCCTTCATAACAATGTACCGGAGACAATAAATATTCCAGTTGCAATACTAGAAAAGGTAAAATTGTGGCAATTAATGTCTTCATACGTTGATTTCTATCTATTTTTGTCTGTCAATTGCAACTGACCGTATACGTCATCATACAAATTCTTACGTCATCGTACTAATTTACTTGAGGAATTTCAATTATTAAGTTATTTGTTACAGACACTTAAAGAAAAGATGAGTTCTACACTACCGCACCTGTTCCGCCAGCATTTCGCCGCTGGGAAGGTGTTTAGTACTTCAATGCTCGACAATCTCATGTATCAGGTAATATCCTAAAAAAAGTTAGGACAATACCACGCAAAATAATACAAATAAACAAATGAACAAAAAAAAACGTATCATCTACATCCGAATGTCAGTTACGGCCGCCAAGAAAATAAATAGATAGATAAATCAAAAAATATTTTCAATACAAGAGTGATATAATAAAAGTTTTAAAAATAATGCCGTTGATGGCAGCTTATTTTGCCAATTTAGACTGTGTGTAATGTAATTTCCAAATGAATAACAAAAAAAGGAAATATTTCTATTATGTATTCATATAATTGTTTTCTTGTTAATTATCATAAGCTTACAAAATAACACAAACATTGATGTATTTTGAAGTACATGTATATAGCTGTATGTTTGAAAACCGTTTTCCCCGGGTTCATTTGTATATATAATTTATTGTAGACGTTTGTGAAACACTATCTGATCATGTTTGTGCGACGGTTGGCTGGGATTGAGACTGAAAACAACACAGGATATCTCTCAAGTGTAAATACAGTTATTACTCTATTATTTCTGTATTGAATAAAAAAAAAAAGCCGATTTGTAGCCCTAAAAGTTGCACTGAATGAATTAATTTTTTACATGATAGAAATAAGTTCAAACATTCCCGAAAAATGAGAATAAATTTAAAATCACAAACTTGATATGTTTATGTGAAATGACTTTAGTATACTACATAACGTAACTCAGCTTACGAATTGTTCTATACAGATTCGAGTGGACGGCGTGACATCCTCGACATACACGACATATGGTGAATTGTATTACAGCCTGACTTCAACATCAGGGAAAGTTCCTTTGGCTATCTATAGAACGAGGAATTCTAAGGTAACATCAACAGATTAAGATTAAATTTTCAGAAAATTCATTGAAAGAGAATCTAAAACGACCTGTCTTTTTATGTACAATTATAACAAATGGACGGATGTAATGATGAATTGTAATGTAATATATACATGGATGCATAACATAGAGACTCCGAATATCACTTATCAGCATCTTTTTACTCAGATACTATTACATTGCTAGAGATCTTCACTAGTTTTTTCTTCCAAGAGTGGGTGGAGTTTTTATTTTGTTTGTTTTGTTATATGTCTTTTCAATTTTATTGCGTTAGCTTTGCTTTGCTAATTGTTTTAGACAAAAACGGACCAAAATGCATCCAAACAAATTCCGGAGCAGAAAAGCTCTCATCAGTTCGAAGACACGCAAGACCATGTGTGTGGTAGACTGAAGAGTTTAGGCATGGACTCCGATGCATATAGTGAGTGTTCATTATGATGTATTACAAGAAAACCTTGAATCGAATAGGACACCTCGATATAGTTAGGTTAGATAAAAGCTAGGATGTTTTGGTACATGCACATACAAGTGTAACTGATCTTCAATGACGCTTAGCAATACAAACCAGGTGAAACCAAACAATGGAGTTTCAATTAACCATTTCTTACAGCATATAATAGCGTTAAAAATGTATGTTACCTATGCTATCTGTATATATTTTTTATTTGCGTGGGGAAAATATGACCTGCGTGTCGTTACATGATGGTTGTTATGTGCATTTACATTTGCTTTCATCCCTTTTGCCTAGATTTTGAAGGTGCATTAGTGGGACTAAAACCTTGAATTTTACAAGTATTTTATCATTTTATTCCTAAATGCTTCTTTCCACCACATAACTGTAAACGAAGCGCTACACACGCATCCGCGTCTTATTCTAACCTTGTATTTTAGTTTCCGGTTTGAACCAAGAACAAAGCGAGAATATACCATATGTTGTCCTGAACCCGACTTCTGACACCAAATTGATTGACGGAGATATTGTGTACGTATTCACTATAAAAAGACAATTTGTTTTAGTTTTTTGGGTTTGTACATAGTACATGTAAAAAGCGTATTTTAAACTTGCACTTTTTGTCCTCAACGTGCACATACACGAACAATGCAGCATCTAGCGTTCAACTTCGACAACATGGGATTCTTTGAGGATTCGATAACATTGTGTACTATACAGGAGTTTCTCCAAATTTGGAATCAGAAAGAAGTACATTCTGACGTTAGTAATCGGAGTAAATGTAATGTATAATTGTTTTATTATTGTAGTTTTGTCTTCGTTTAGGTGATATCTATATTTTGTTACTAGTGATTGCGTTACGTTTCAAAATCATTTATGTTTCTCATATTTTACAATCATGCCATGCAATCTAAATATTAAACGTAACCTGTTCACAGGTATGTTCTACAGCCTGCCAGCTTCCTGGGTCATCCTCGTCAAGCAATGAGTACTGAAGTCATGGGGGCACAAATGGGTCAAGAGGTTCATGTGTGAAATTCTATCGTTACAGCCAAAAACACGTTTACAACATGTGGATATATATTAAGCATGATCGTCCCAAAAGCCTGTTTTCCTTGCCTTTATATATATATTTGTCTGCTGTGACGGTTATGCCAACCATCCTTTCTGCTAATAGAGGATTCACAATAAATTGTATTGATTACTACTCCGCCATGTGTATCTGTAAATTAAAGGAGCGGGAATGTATGCCTCAGTTGTGACATTTTCCAAAAACAATATAAATACATGATGGAGTAACTAATGAAAAAAATCAATAAATATATATAGATAAATTACTCAGTTACTATACTTTTGCATATCTCTTCTTATTGTGTCAAATTATTGTGTCTCAATTTGAAAAGTTATCAATTTGCACATGTTAAATGGGAAGAATTCCTAAAAGTGTATCTATTTATGTCAGTGCTACTAATCTCTTCTTATCTGTCTATGTGTGTGTGTGTGTGTGTGTGTGTGTGTGTGTGTGTGTGTGCGTCTCTCTCTCTCTCTCTCTCTCTCTCTCTCTCTCTCTCTCTCTCTCTGTGTTTGTGTCTCTCTGTGTGTCTCTCTAGGCATATTTGCATAAAAGCAGCAAATCTAATTTAGCAAACGTGATATTACAGAGTGTAAAAGATGAACAAAGCGGTCAGAAAATGCTGTACAAAATGTCATAATTTAGGCCGATATTAACAACGTTGTCATGAACACGCCATGTACTGGTCTGGTTGGTCAGCTTTGTATTATATATAATTACCTTATATCGAAATGAACTGTAATGAGTTGAAATAATTAAATAATTTGATTATGACGTATCAATTTAATAAAAATCATTCGATATATATATCATTCTGTATTTGTTAGTTGTGTTTCATCACTTCTGGTTTCGGGTTTGACGAGAAGTCTGCGTCAGGTTATTTACATTGAATCCTGTTTTAGACAAAGAAGAATATGTAGTCGAGGACAAGTTTGAAGGGGTCACTAAGTATAATTCTAGTCTCTGATATGTATGAAATGCTTCCTTGAAATTGTCACAAAAAATAAAACTAGCAACGGTGTTCAGATTGTCTGGTTGAACCAAAGACAATATACAGAGCCACTGCTGACAGCTGATAACAGATTGGAGTGTAGACGGCAATGTTATTGCAAATTACGCCAATTTAAAAAGAGGATATTTCGAAAAAATTAAGCAGCTAAAAATTCCGCTCTTTTTTGTTATCATTTGGTATAAAGAATTCTCGTTCCTAACGTTGATAAATATTTCGTTCTGCATTGATTTGGAAGTTTTATTCCCGAATGTGCAATGGTTCAAAGGATAATGACTGACAAGCAAAAAAGTCTTTTTATTCAGGCTTCAGATGCGATCTTAATATGCATTAACGTTTATTTTGGAAAAACAGCGTTTTAAACGACCATTTTGTTTCAAACGGCCCCCAAAATTATTATCATAATTTAAACTCGATTTTTCCCATAAACTGACCACGAGAAATTTCTTGATATTTTAAAATAATTAAAGCAACTGACAATAAATCTGGAACAGAAGGAGTTTTGAAGAAACATTTTTTATAATATTTTATGAATGAAAAAGAAAATGTTACGATTCAGTTTCAGACTGCTGGGTGACCCGATATTACCGGAAAGTCACTGTTTTACGTCAATTACGTCATCAAAAATGTCTAAAGCAATTAACTACTTTGAAAATAAAAATCACAAAAAGGACATGTATCACTTTTCGAACCTAATGTCGTAATACGAAATTTGAAAACAGTCTTATGATTTCCATAGGGTTTGATAAGGGCATTAGATATTTTGGATGCGTCTTTTAGAAATAGTTATATAATCACTTGTGACTATTATATAGATTACATGTCTGTGATTAAAAGATATGGAAGTTTTTACGACACTTCATTAATTTTTTTTAAGCGCCAAAATATAATTTTATGTGTCTTAAATGGTGAGATTTCATGTAATCATTTATTTGTTTTAAATGTCTGTTCAAGGATATATAATTCAGGTTATATTTCAGAAGATAAGACCAAGTATAAGTCTGTAGCATAATTACGACGAAATTATGATGATTAGTAAAGTGAAACTTCATTCAATGTGTTTTGTCTCGAAAAACAATTATATACTTGTTTAAAAATCCTAATTGTCCTTAAATATTGATGGTAACTTAGTTATTTTCCTATGGATATGTTATTAACATAATACTTCAGATTATTAAAAATCTTTTGCCCAAACGGGAAAAACCCACAATCTATTTTTGATTTGGTTCTGTGGTCCCTAGAAGCCCTGGTTTTGACATCATAATGACTTTTTTTTTTATCTTTGATGGTATATGTAATTATTTATCGATTAGATTACCGCGAGTACATCGGTTACTAAGATGAACTTAGGGTTGATTGTTTGCTTGTTTCATCACCACGTGTATATATTGCAATCAGGATCGTTTTTGAGGCTGGGTCTCCTTATAGTAGTGGGTGACTACCTCACTGAACAACAACACACGAGAGACACTGAACGTATGCTTCCATAGATGCCAATTGATGTCTCATAATCAATTATCATAGATCAATGACATTAACAATATAAAAGAAATGATTCAACAAAGGCATAATTGGATGATCTTGGCCACAGTTTAATAAACAATAATGCAAATGTACACCGCAATTGGCGTGCCACAAAATACAATATAAAAACATCAAGAGGATCCTGGGTACAGACATCCTCTGATCTCAATAAGTTCAATGCAATAAGTTTCCTATCATCAATCAAGGAAAACAGTTCAATGCAATCAAGAGGATCCTGGGTACAGACATCCTCTGATCTCAATAAGTTCAATGCAATAAGTTTCCTATCATCAATCAAGGAAACTTCAATCAAATAATTGTTTCCAATCATCAGTCATGGAAACTTCATCAATAATAGTACTGATTTCCTGAGATGTAGCGACATCCGCCCATGTAGACCTGAATCTCAAAAATATCCACTCTTCATCCTAAGTTCCATTTCACAGAATTTCCTTTCAACGTCCTATGTTAGATGATTGACTTCAACATCAGACGTCCTTTTCCGTTGCCCAATAAAGGGAACTGTTACCGATGATAGTGCTGCAAATACAAAAGAAAACCGGCAGCAAACAGCGCAATACAAAAACACAATGTACATAATATAATAAATAGGGTGTGGTGGATGGGTGCATGATTATTTCAACATTAATTCATATGGATGCTCTAGATTACCCGGCTGCAGTCTGTTATTGCCAATCGTAACTGCAGAATCTCCGCAAGGGAGGTTCTCAACAAGGGAGACAACTCAAAAGTCAAAATATTCTCTCGTGACAGCACAAGGGAGGTAACTCTTTGAACACCCGGACAAATTGCACACCACCAGAATGCCATATGCCTCTGATAATGTGACTTATGCATAGTACATAAATCTAATTATCATAGATCAATGACATTAACAATATAAAAGAAATGATTCAACAAAGGCATAATTGGATGATCTTGGCCACAGTTTAATAAACAATAATGCAAATGTACACCGCAATTGGCGTACCACAAAATACAATATAAAAACATCAAGAGGATCCTGGGTACAGACATCCTCTGATCTCAATAAGTTCAATGCAATAAGTTTCCTATCATCAATCAAGGAAACTTCAATCAAATAATTGTTTCCAATCATCAGTCATGGAAACTTCATCAATAATAGTACTGATTTCCTGAGATGTAGCGACATCCGCCATGTGGACATGGATATCAAAATATCCACTGTCCACCGCCACCAACGACAGGGGAGGCCAGAAGTCGCTACAGGAAAAAGGAAAACTGTGGCCCAGATCATAACTTATCTTGATAATGCATATCAGGAAACATACATTTTCACATTTGTTTTCTACCCGAATAATGTCTCTATTCCACCTTAGAGTGTTTAAGAATATATCCTTTTCTAATCTTGTCAAATAAACAATCATCTTCATACAATTCTGATGAAACCTCCGCCAAGTCTGGATACTAGAATAACCCCCTATACCTATAACATAATTTGCTACAAGACTATTGAGATAATCCACTATATCATTGTCACTATATCTCCACACCTACCTAGGCAAAAGTTATGACCATACTATCAATACTATCATACTATCAATGTTTGTGGCAGATTCATGTATAGAAATATCTTAACAAGTGCCCTCGCAGAGGTCAGCCAAGGGGTATTTTTCCCCAGTACCACAATGAATGATCAACATTGATGCAACGTCTTCAAACCTTTGTAGAAACTGTACCGTCTTATGTAGATTTGTAATCAACATCCCACTTTTGCCCTGCCACCAAATCTGGACTCCATGACACTGAATGCTCAGATGTAAACCATCTGGTCTGGCATGAGCATGCGCGAACGCTCGCTTATTATTGATGAACTCACTATGCAAACTAGGATATTAGAACCAGAAAGCGTAAAGTGTTTACGGGTTGGTTGTAATGCAAACAACTTTTTTTTTTTTTTTTTTTTAATTATATACATGTACAGTACGAGGAGGGTGATTTGGTACTCAAACGCTCACAGAGCGTTGACCCGCGCAGCCCCCCGCTCAGAATTTGCGCGGGTTTGCAGCGGGATTGCCGCGGGATTTGAGCGGGCTTCGAGCGGGCTTGAGCGGGTTCGCAGCGGGCTTGAGCGGTTTTGTAGCGGGCTTGAGCGGACTTGTAGCAGCGGACCCGCTCGCCGGGCGGGCTTGTAGCGGGCCCGCTCGAGCGGACTTATAGCGGACCCGCTCGAGCGGAATTGTAGCGGGCCCGCTCGAGCGGAATTGAATAGGACCCGCTCAATCAGTAATGACGGTAGACTTTCAACAGCCTGGTGTCGATTAATTATACTTTAATGACCATGTATATGTTGTCAGTTGTATCGTCCATCGTAAGTATTTATTGGATGATGTACCTCAACTATGAGATACAAATTCATACGTGTAATGTATTGCTCATGAAATCTATGTTATAAGTTGAAAAATATCTGCAATGTTGTACAATATGACAGTGTACTTGATGTCAGACCATTTTGATAAAAACTATTTGTAGAGAAATATTGTAGTTATTAAGGTTCAAATAGACTATTTTCATGCATGTGCAAGATCACTCACGAGTCATAAATCCAGTAATATTGGATATAGTCGTCATTTAGTGTTAGGAGCTGAGTCAATACATTTTAAATGTATCCTGTGACTGCTAACTGGTGACCGCCTTCTTTGGGAAAACAAAAGGTAATTATTCTGGTTAATGGTGGACAATGAACCAAGTGTCCACAGTAGCTTTAATTCATTCTTACGAAAATGGGGCGGGTCAAAAGGCGGTTTTGTCATCATTTCTAGAGTACTTAGGACGGTCGGAACTTGGTCAGAATTTTTGTGCACCTCGAGTGGGATATGGGGAACACGGAAATGTGCTCAATCCGGTAACCATTTCAATAGTGGACAATGAGCCACGTGTCCACGGCAGCATTATTACAATTCTGATTTAGCTGACCGTTGTATAGATGACGTTTTGTGCACGACCTCGGAGAGGCCACATAAGGGGCTCGTTATTTTGATCTCGACTTATTTTTACATAGACATTTGAAGTATTTAGCTAGCAACATGTCCGTTTGAGAAAATTATCTTTGAATTTCTGTAGTAAGTTTCATAAACTTTTCAATTATTTGAACATTTCGTAGTTTTAAATCCACGGCCTAAAGATATTGTGTTTTTATTACTATCATTATTTATGTGTCCATCGGGGACATCTCTTGCATGGCTAATATCACGGACATACACTTACATGTATATTACCGGTAGATATCGAAATCAGTGCTAATAGTTTCCCAACTATAGTAGCTAATCATTTAATTACTTTCTTATCAGAAAAAAAATCGTCACAAGTGCATTGCTCTACTCGAGCTGACTTGAATTATATTTTTTGTAATCGTATGATGTTGATGAGATGTATACTCGCAAAACTAATAAAGAATTGAAAAAATTGTTACCATTTTAGCAGCCTGGTACAAAATTATTTTGTGAGATATCGAACACTTTTGTAAAGGATAATCGATTGCCTTCCCGATCTCTTTTTGTCAGCAAAGAAATACATGTAGTACGGTCTTTGATTACAAGACCGAGCATAATAGTATATACGTATGTATGTATATCTTATGTTGTATATATACTATTAAATGGAAATTGTCAAATAAAATACAGTTTAAACTATATAGACCACAGAATGATTGTGTGTGTAGTCCAATATTCTTTTTTTATTGTGAGAAAAACAATACATTTGTGTCATCTGTCATGTGTATGTGATAAAAACGTCAACAAAAACACATTTTAAACAAATTTTAATCAATTATAACGACAACATGGGAATATTTCCTGTCCTTTTTATTTCGGAAAAAAAAAAAAAAAAAAAACGTACTGACTATGCGAAAGTCACCATTATTATCAAGACCTAACACCCAAACAATGTGAGGTATTTCCTCCTTCACCGAGCTATTGACCAGTCCATTTTATGTCCGATGAAGCCTGAGATTAGATTAACTCTAATTGTATTAGATACACAGTGTACGTACATGTAATTGAAATTTTCCATTGAAACTGGTAGGTAACAAAGAGTTTCAGGAGAAGATATTAATTAACCTTGTCTTCAGAGAATGTAGGAGATGAGTATCATTATCTGTTTTCCTGTAAAAACGCAATCATTGAAAATTTGCAAAGAAATTACATATTCTAAATTATTACCGCTCAAATCCAAATAAAACTAAACTAAAAGTATGTTTAAGGTCATAATTATAAACGGAAGTTCTAAATGGTTTGTCTTTTTTTTTCTAAAAAAAATCTCTTCTTTGATTACATGTATGTAATATAATCCTATGAATATTATGTTTTTGTAACTGGATTGTTTATTCATATATATGTACGTGTGATATAATGTTAATGTTCCTCATGTAACACATTTCCATGTGTTATAGTATCCAAATAAAACTGTGGTTAAAATCGCGTCATTTACAAATCATGATTGGAGTTAATCAATGTGATATAGATAAATCCTCTATACACAGGACAAATACCGGTCGTGTACAGTGTAGTTACCGTTATAGAAATGTTTTCACCTGCTGTTAACATCTGCCAATCACAGATTTTGATTACAATAGCGAGTATACCTGTATCGCAGTGACCCCATCGGACCCCTACAGCTTTTTTTTTACCTGCGGGCGGAATGTTGTTACATAAGGATTTAGCCTATGCTCCATGTTTACTAGTCTACCTGTATCTCACCTCTTACATTTAGGTCTTTTAGAATAAGGCACCTGCCGTTTTCCTTTTGAGGCCGTAATATCGGAAGTAAAACCCGTTAAATCCGTATGCGATGATAATTGTATTAATCATTCTTAAATCATATATATATTTCAGATTTAAATTAGGTACGTAATTTGTATTGTTGAAAGTTATACATTTATAATATGTACATTGTACGTATTGGTTTAATGGTTGCAAAATATCAAGATATACACGTGCATTGAAATAAGAGCAATTACTTTCACTATATCTTTATATATACCCCCCTCCTCTCTCTCTCCCGCTAAACCAATTTGTAAACATGTTAAAAAATAATATTATATTAAAATATTATATTATGCCATCTTGCTGTATTTTTTTCATGTATACTTGTGTCGGGAAAGGTGTTTTTTGCCCAATCTCTTATATACATATAAGTTACAATAAAAATATGTTTAAATACAAAATCAAGGTAACTATTTATGTCAGGTTTCGTAAGAAAATAGAACACTCAGTATCCATATTTTTAATTTCAACACATCTTATTGACGAGATGTTAAGTCAATAGGATTGGACATCAGACATAGCCTATATAGATCGATATCGTGATACACTTATTTATTGATCTTCATATTACTTTAATAAGGACGAACTTGGATATTTTACCCAAACATGCATATACAATTTACATATATATACACATAATACTAATCATAATAACAACATTATCCGTAATAAATCATGAACATGTATTTGTTTCAACAAGCACATACAAATGTACATGTACATGTAAAAAGTATATATGAGACATACGTTATGGGTCCGATTGTTCAAAACAAATGTGTTTTCATTTTAGGAAAAATGTCAAGACTGGTTACCTATCAAACGGGTGATATACAGATTAATAAGTTTACAATACAGTACATTTTACCGTCTCAGCTTATGTAAATGATAAGGATGACCACAATTCATTTCAAATATTTCATTCAGAGAATTACATCAATATTATATATATATATAGATATGAATGGATTGAACAACAAACTAAGCCTACATGTATCAGTGTATACTGCCCATCGCCAGCCGTCGAAAAACTGTCTCGGTACCCCGTACATTGCGCGTGCATTGTGCATACTACGACGTTTACCGAGCATTGGATACATTTGTAGGTAACTCAGACGGGCATAGC
Source organism: Pecten maximus (assembly GCF_902652985.1). NCBI lineage: Eukaryota > Metazoa > Mollusca > Bivalvia > Pectinida > Pectinidae > Pecten > Pecten maximus. Next base: position 8,870 of record NC_047028.1, on the reverse strand, counting down.
TACATAACGGCTGGCGATCGTACAATTCGACCACATTTCAAATCCTGCCTTTATCAAAGAAAATGTTTCACTGACAGAACTAATTGCCTTCTTTATTTTAATATATCATAATAACTACGATACTTTAAGTGGATATACCACGCACAAATGTATATAAAAGATAAATGATTGTTCGCGCACAGCGCTAGCGAGAGCTTAACTAGAGTACATGTGAAATATCACGTGACTTATTGCGAATTTACATCACCTTATACCAAAATAGATATAAACATATATATTGCACTCATATTTTGCTCAGTTGTCATCGCTGTGAGCTTCGCAACTTGTAGATATGTACATATGTATGCAAAATAGATAAATGTTGGTGGTTTGATATCTTAATCTTCCGTATGCTGCATAAACTGATGGTTTTGTTTTCTATTATTCATGTAGTTAGTATAATTGACATCCAAACTTAAATATTTCATCAACTACGTCTTCCCCCATGTTATTGACACCAGCGAATATCAAATCTGAGAACTACTTTTTATTAGAAAATGGTCACCTTTAGGTCGAAACAGGCCAAATTGCGTCATGTTCCTCTTTCATACGATCCAGCTAACATGTACATGTACTGTATGTACACCAAAAAGACAAAACAACTTAGAAATATATCAGAATACTCAATCTAATTAAAATCAGATGTACATTTGCATTTTGCATTACGCTACTCTCCGTATGAACATTTTTAGATACAAGATGTTGTTTAAAAAATAACTTTGTGTTTAACCTTTTTCTATGATTATACTTTAAGATCCATAAAATGTATTTTTGTTAAACTAAACTTCATTACTTACGCTACCAAATTACTCTTGATTTGATACTTACACAAGCAGAGAACAACTCAAGCAAGTGAATACGAAACATATTTTGTAAACGTTACATTACATTCTGCGAACGTTTCTGATGAAATAAATATGAGTTCCTTCTTATTCATCGTTATATTTAAAAAAAAAAAAAAGATTGCAGGATTTCTTGTGTCCATGTTACGGGAGCGGGATCGCTGGCTGAGCGGGTTTGCTGGCCCGCCGGAGCGGGATCGCTGGCTGAGCGGGTTTGCTGGCCCGCCGGAGCGGGATCGCTGGCTGAGCGGGGTTGCTGCTTGTCAGAGCGGAATCGCTGCGTGAGCAGGATCGCAGCGACATCGCTTGCGCGGGATTACGGCGGGATTGCAGCGGTATTTTAATCCCCATCGCTCGACGGGCGCAAACGCGCTGTGAGCGTTTGAGTACCAAATCACCCTCCTCGTATATGTGACCCCTAATAGAGGCAATTGTTGAAGCGAATGAGATTTTTTTTGTAATATTTTTTACCAGGACATTAATGCTTTATTTACTGAACTACAATTTTTCCTCAAAACTTCTATTAAAAGTGTTTATATATCATAAAAATTGGGAGTTGTAATTCAGCGGTTGGATTTAATCTTTCTATACACCCAAGCAGCTTCCTCTCAACAAACATTTGGGCAACAGCTTCCAAATCCCTGATTTTAAGTAAATAACTAATACCAGGGATGTAAGAGTTTGCCTGGCATAGAACTGTCCCTTTCGTGATAATTAAGCTATATACCAATACATATCGCTCACTTAGGGCGACCATGTTGATAAAAAGATGACAGATGATATTCTGAACAAACATGTTAAGACTTATGGACCTGTCTGTTAAGTTTTCTTTGTATTAACTACTTGTATGCCTAGTTTTACAATAATATTGCTGGCCTTAAATAATAAAACAATTCCTCTAAATTCCTCTTATTGCCTTTGATGACATTTTATTCAATAGTGAAACTAAAGCTTGGTTGTCTGATCTAAATAGAATGCGCTTGCCCTGTGGTTTGTTTGACCAAATCTGGATTGCTTATAAAATTACAATTGGCACTAATTCAGGGAAAATGACATCAGACAATATGTCCAGGATTTGCCACCGAGCTGGCCACTGAAGACTAACCCATTCACTCCTGAAGTAAACTGTATCATCAGTAAACATCTGAAAGTGTATCGTTTGTAAACTAAATTTGGTTAGGCAATAGACTAGTGCCATTTAAGTTAGTGCTGAAGGAATCTTGACCACATGTGTCCAACTTATCTCATACCCTTTGTAATTCTTATAAGATGATGTGGGGATTTACCAAAATAAAGTCATCAAGATAATGATCTGATGTATTCAACCCAGATTTTTCTGTGATATGCCAATTTGAAAAGGTAGAAAACTTTTGAAAAAGTGAGCACAATATGGTACAACCCATTGGCAGGCATTTGTGAATGAATTACTGATCCTGGAAAAAATATTCCTTGCCTTGTCCAAATCATTAGTGTTTACCGACAACAACAAAAATCTAGAGTTGATATCCATTTGGCCTATGAGGGCTTACTGACCGTGAATTAAAATAATTTTAATACTTAATCAAAGGCTATATATGTCACTGAATACTGGCCAGTGTCAATGTAACCATTTACACTACTGCCTGTAGGGAATTATAGTGGGTAACGAGTCTCATGCTCCAATTCTTTTTAGGAATTAAACCATAGTTGAAATTTGAAGTGTGGAAATGGGGGCGAAAATACAACCTAATTCTATTTCAGCTGTTAATCTGGCTGCAAGTATCTCCAGATTAGTAGGCAGATAAAATATTCTTAACCGATTCTGGAATTCTAGGATCTGTATATTGTAAGCTAAAACCTAACTGAAAACCCTCCAACTCACTGGCTACATTTTGCTTGTATACCCTTTCAAAAGTTCCTTCGATCTGTCCAGCTTAAGTGGTGTTTTCCCCATAACTTTGGACTTCTGAGTGCTGGGTTGTCTCCCCCTGTTATTTGTTATTAGCTTATGTGGAATATTTTTGATACTGACTGAATGATTGCCAGAACCTCTCGTGCATGTGTGGGAATATGTGCATTTACAGCATGTACAGCTGCCCCTGTAGTTAAATGTGTAGCATTTTAGCGGAGGAACTGCATTCGAAGCTTTATAGTGACTAGCTTGACTGGGCATACTATTTGTCTAAGAAAACATGTACAAAGTTCACTATCCAAAGTTCCCCATGGTGACCCTAAATTTGCTGTTTTCTTTAATCTAAATGTGTTAGTCATATGTCCTCCAACCTATTATGTCTTTTACACAATAGATGCAGATACCTATTACAAAAGCATTTATCCACAGAGATATTGTTAAATTTCACTTTGTGGGCTTTTGGTTTAATAACTACTTCCCCATCCTAAATTGATACATAATTCCCCATTAGTTTCATTCCCAGAGTTATTAAGTTTTTTTTTCTCTGGTCTCTGGTGCCTCAAGCTCTGGATCCTCCACTACAAATGTGCAGGATGTTTACATCTCCTTTTGCCTCTTTCTCGGCTCCTCGTGAACAGCAGTCCTCGGCTTTCTCCCTTGAGCCCATGCTCTTGTGTAAATACCAATTCTCAAATGAAAAAAAACATCCCATGAGTTCCATGTATATAATATCTTCAATTTATGATAATATACATCATATAAAATTCCTTTCAGTATTTGATTATAAGTCATGTAAGTACTGGCGATGCTTTCACCATTGAGACTGTACACATGAACTTCATTTTAAATAATATCACAATTGTCTACTTGTTAACTTAATCATCTGGTATATTTCATCAATTACTCGTAATATCATATGTACACCTGTATATAATAGCGATATACATGTGCCGGACATGTGATTACCTAGTTGTATATCAATAATACAACTTATGAATATTGCATCACATTATATCATATATAATATGAATAAAGTATACTCATGTCGAACTTATACAGAGTAGTAAATAATATGAATTCGCTCAGAATTTGACCTTAGCTAAGCAGTTTATACAATTATCAAAATGCAGTATCCATGCATTTAATACCATGGCTACATTACACAGTATTTTAGAGGCTAGAAGGTCTAGATTGAATTAGAATTATTTTTACTATCAATGGGACAACGAAACTAGCGGCGAGGTCAGCGAATTTTCCGATCGAATTATTGCAGTGCTTTAAAATTATTTTCTTCACTAAAGCGTGGAAATACACACATTTTATCATTAATTAACATATCTATAACATTGTTCGACCCCGCTGCATGATCATTTCAACATTAATTCATATGGATGCTCTAGATTACCCGGCTGCTGTCTGTTATTGCCAACCGTAACTGCAGAATCTCCGCAAGGGAGGGAGGTTCTCAACAAGGGAGACAACTCAAAAGTCAAAATATTCTCTCGTGACAGCACAAGGGAGGTAACTCTTTGAACACCCGGACAAATTGCACACCACCAGAATGCCATATGCCTCTGATAATGTGATTTATGAATAGTACATAAATCTAATTAATGTGTCTTATTCCAGAAAACTGAAGAATTATGAAAATTATTACAGTGATAACCCACAAACCTTCAATTTCCTCGCGCCAGTATTAATATTTAAACGTAATTGAGAGTTTTAAATGTCGCGCGAATAAATTAAGTGCAAGTGAGGAAATTAAGTGAAAGTGAGGAAATTAAGAGCAAGTGAAGGTATTAATGCTAAAGGAAAGGAAATAAAGGTTTTGGGGGTTACCAGTGTTATAAGATAACCAATAATCTATTAAGTCCCCCACTTAAAAACAATTGACACAAATGTTCTTCAAGGTCATGGGGTTTGCAACTGATCATCTATTTTCCAATCGGTCAGCCAAGATGACCGCCACAGACTTACTTGCCTCTGACTGGTGAAAATTTAGATATTGTTTGATTTCGATTACCATTGGTATATGGTATATTGGTATTAGGGACTGCAAATTCCATTGCATGGGTATCATTGCCATATCAAGGCTTCTGATTGGTCGAAGTTTAGACAATGGATATGGATGCAAAATGGTAAATAGGGGAATTCGAATTCAACCACCAGGGATTCATTGCCATAGCAACCACATGGAGGAATTCAATTGGTCAAATTTTAGATGCAAATTCAATCTCACGGATTTTCTTGCCATAGAACCACGCTGAGGCTTCTTATTGGTCGAAATATTGACATTGAACGATTTTGATGTAAACCAGGACTCGTGCATGGAACCTCTGAACTCAAGACGGACATTTCTGTATCATCCTCATTATTTATTTTTATCTGTCTTTCGTGCTCAACCAGAGTTATCTTCCCTAACGACACTTCATTCTTTCTGTGACACTCCTTTAGGTGTCACCCCACTAGTATCAATACACAACATATAATCTAAAAGTCGTCTTATTCTGTGACTGCGGCATATTCAAATCTTGTCATGTGATTATTGTGTATTGATCAACTGAGATTCTGTTCTGTTCTGTTCTGTTCTGTAATCTTTTCTGGTCTGTTCTGTAATCCGTTCTGTAATCTGTTTTATTCTGTTCTGTAATCTGTTCTGTAATATGTTCTGTTCTGTAATCTGTTCTGTTCTGTAATATGTTCTGTTCTGTAATCCGTTCTGTAATCTGTTTTGTTCTGTTCTGTAATCTGTTCTGTTCTGTTCTGTAATCTGTTCTGTTCTGTAATCTGTTCTGTTCTGTTCTGTAATGTCATCTGTATTGTAATGCTGTATAATACAAATCCTTCTTTTCTTGAATGTTTTCATTTGATTCCTTTCCAATATCAATATAATTATCTTAATGAACCATTATTACAAAAAACAGCTATTCATATTGATCAGGGGACAGTAACTAGCTGAACTATTTGTTTTTTGGTTTTTGTTTTTGTGAAAAAAACCATATGGCTCAGCCTGTTGTTTTACCCATGTATTTATATATCTTGATGTAATCTTCATGTAATGGTCTGTACATCCATTATTGGCTTATAAAGTATTGATATGCTATTTCTGAATCCCAAATTTCACAAGTCATGTGGCTTGGCATAACGACCCCTCCTTCATTGATCTATTTACGAGCTACCCTACTTCAGTATTGAACACAAAATAGTTATTGAGACGTTGATCCATTATGAATTATCAATACACATACAATAATCTCGGAAAATTAAAAAAAGAAAAAACACATTAAGCACCATTTTACTATCAATTGGCAAATTAAATGATACAAGAAAAACAGGAATTTGCTGTTAGACTGAAACGAGTGTTTTTTTCTGAAGGAAAATACTTTCAAACCTTAAACATAACTTATCTATCATGAATTGAACAAAAATCAACACGATATCGGTGCTAAACTTTGTACAACTACATGTAGGAAAAATAAGATAAAAATTAAATTCGTTACATAATTGCAACCGTTCGCGGTTAGGTCAAATAATTACAAAATGAGCATTTAATTAGTGTATTACATACCTTTTAAGGCTATTAGTAAATATTTTTCAAAAGAAACTTTATATATCACGTATTTAATCCTAACCCTATTGATTTGCAATTATGTAATGAAAGTTTTGAATTCGTTACATAATTGCATTTTTTCCGCGTTAGAGTCAATTCGTTTTACTATTGCATAGAAAGCGACTACAAACATTAAATAAAAGTAATCTATCGTGTTTTTAATAATAAAAACACAGTTATTAATGCTTAAAAAACCTAACCCTGACCGTGTGCAATTATGTAACGAATTCGAATTCGTTACATAATTGCACATGGTCAGTGTTAGATTTTTTAACAACAATAACTGTGTTTTTCTTGTTTAAAACACGATAGATTACTTGCATTTCATGTTTGCTGTCGTATTTTTGCAATATTAACACGATTTGGGTCTAACCGCAGTGAAATGCAATTATGTAACGAATTCAAATTCGTTACATAATTGCATTTGACCGCGGTTAAAGTGAAATAGTCTTAATATCGCAGAGAAAACAAAATAAAACATTAAATACAAGTTATCTGTTTTGATTTAACATAAAAATAAACTGTTATTACTGTTAAAAAATCTAACCCTGACTATGTGCAATTCGAATTCGTTACATAATTGCATTTGACCGCGGTTAAAGTGAAATAGTCTTAATATCGCAGAGAAAACAAAATAAAACATTAAATACAAGTTATCTGTAGTGATTTAACGTAAAAATAAACTGTTATTACTGTTAAAAAACATAAAAATAAACAGTTACTAATGTTAAAAAATCTAACCCTGAACATATGCAATTATGTAAATAATTGAATTCGTTACATAATTGCATATGCTCAGAGTAAGGGTTTTACTTTTTTATTTGTTTTATTCTCATTATTCATTTAATGTTTTATTACTTCTTGAGTTGATTTTAAGTTTCTTCTGGTACATAATTTACAAATGAATGAAATAATTTTCATGTAGATCAAACAGTTTATTCTTAACTGAAATCTAATTAAAACAGGTTTTGTATGATAAGGGGAGGTAACTCTTACATTTGAAAAATCAGTAAAAAATACAATGAAATTGAACAATAATTTTCTATTGTAGAATTTCATTTTTCGTTGTTATAGGTTTTTATATTATTATGTTTTTACACAACATCAGATGTATTTTTATCGTGATATTGAACTGACAAATTATGTTATTATCATTCTATTTGCCAATAGTTCGAAAAAGGGTGTTTAATATTGTGTTTTCGTTAATTTCCCGAGATTATTGCATGCAATATTACATGTTGCGCTTATTTTAAGCCTTTGGTAATAAAAAGATAATTTAGAAATATACAAAATGCATTTTATTTAACAGGAAAGGTATTTTTAATAATAAAAATGCTCTTTTTATCAAATCCCTGACCATGTGCAATTGTGTAACGAATTCGGTTTCTTTATTCCAGTAAGTTCGGTTATTCTCTCTTCGAATGCCACTGAATAGTCAGTGCTAAATAAACTGTTGCCTTGCAGGTCAATAACAGTAATTTAGCACGCAAAACACCATAAATTATGATGGAAAAGTGACGTAAAACTCAGATATATACCCTAAAAAACAACGAATTACAACTGTGAAATGTGATGAAACAGTGTTTCTGTATCTAATAGAGAACAGTTTGTTGCCAAAAATGACTAAAAACCATGAGAATAATATGCAGATATCATACTTTATTTTATGAGGGGGATTCACATAAATCACGTTCTTATCCTGCAGAGAAGTAGCTTATCTAACTTTCATAGGTCTTTGTAGATGTACGAAAATGGTATAATTCCCGAAAATGTAGAAATTTACAAGAAAATAACAACTTACCCAATGAAATAATCATTGAAAACATTTCTCTGAATTCGTTACAAAATTTCACGAATTCGTTACATTATTGCAACCCTAACCGCGGATTGACGTCATATCACGTGGTATCAGGGGGAGTAACCTGCTAACCGCGGCTCATGCAATTTTGTAACGAATTGAATTCGTTACACAATTGCATTTTCGTTTAAACCCATTGGGGTTAGGTGTTGTTGACTTTAAATTGGCGAATTAAATGCGTAAATCTCAATATTTGTTTGTTTTCTAATATCTCTGAGTTTTGTTGTGAGTTTTGTTGTCTTAGCATGGTTTTAAAGCGGAAAAATAACTAAAACGTAATTCTGTAACGAATTCGAAAATAGCCAAAATTTGCGTTTTCATTCCAGTTTTTGAAGCCTAAGGAGTTGATATTTCTGCCTGAATTTTTTGGTGGTTATTGTTGGAAGGTCAAATATTGTTTTAAACCTTTTCGCGATAAAAAAACCACGGCTAGATTTCTTGCTATGTTGCCACGAAAATGGTGAATTTTGGTAACGAATTGGAGTCGGGGTTAGATTTTCCAGAGGAAATATATCAAGGAAACCCATTTCAATTGTTTTATTATTGTTTTCTGATTAAAAATATGTATCTAGAGTTTGAAAAACATTTAAGACGAACATTTTTTTTTGCCCAAAAACAGCACCTTTGGAC